>NC_043760.1:9500493-9667993 GCF_902148845.1 Salarias fasciatus
AGGCCTAGGAGGCCTCTTTCACTCAGGTTTCACTGAGCCTGGCTGGAGATATGTCTCTGCTGTTTACACAGAGGCCCAACATTTTCTAAAAGTTGTGTTTTCCCCCGGTCACACGGAGTCCAGGGTTTTAGAAAAGTTCCACCGATGTTACAACAGTCACCCCAAAAGGTAGCGATGCTGATGTTCAAAGAAAAGACTTGGGTTTTAAGCATAGACAGATGACGACACATATTTGTGACACCGCTGTAGCCTTTTGTGGTTGTGTTTTATTCAGCTGGGTGGAGGAGGACCCCAGAGAGATCCTTGAATCCGTCCATGAGTGCGTGGAGAGGACCTGCGAGAAACTACAGCAACTCAATGTCGACGTCTCCAACATAAAAGGTGGAACACTGGCAGATAGTCCATCCATCCATCTTCTTCCTGGTTTCGAAGCCCAGACATCCCAGCCTCCTGGAGCTGCTCCTCTAGAAAGTGAGAGATCCAATCTTTCCAGCCAGCCTTTGACACTGGTGGTGTTGCTTCACAGCGGTCGGGGTGACCAATCAGAGAGAAACAACCGTAGTTTGGGACAAAGAGACGGGCGAGCCGCTCTACAATGCCATCGGTGAGTCACCTCCTCCCCCTTCAGAGCACTTCCTCTCTTGTAAACCTGTTTCTGTGACAGATTCACCGCTAATGGGAAACGTCTTTAAATGAGTAAGAAGATGTTGTAAGTCAGGATGGTTGCATCAGGCTTCAGTAAGCCGTATCAGGTCTGTCTCTGAACACATGCATCCTCCTGCTGAGTCTCTGTGTGCTAATACTGCCAGTGAGACGAGTAGCGTTACAGTGTTTGATAGGCTCCTTCATCTGAAAGCTGCTCAGAATCTTTATTGGATTATCCAGAGAGTGGGGATGGTGGGATGGGGGTCGGCCTAATGAGCTGAAGCCACAATGAGGAGCAAACATGCAGTGATTAGTTCAGGAGTGCAACACTCATTTTAGTGACGGGCCCTCAAGAGCTGGTTACAGCAAATACGTGGTTTTAATGGGTTTATGCATACTTCCTTAATTAGTCATTTATTTGTGCTTTTAGCTCAGATAAACCAAAACTCTGCACTTTTCCATTTTAGAGCAATACTGCCACCACAGCAAAATAAATAACAATCAGACCACACAGACAGAACACAGCAAAACACAAACAGATTCTAATGAAGCAGTCAAGCAGATTCTAGAAGCAAAGAGTCTAACTTCAGATCTGTTAGCACTCCAGAAGCTTCAGAGGATGTCTAAAATACCGAAAAGTTCATGTTTTATTGCAGGTGTAGCATGTTTGAATGGGGAATTGTGCTTGTTTCTACTGCATGAATGATCGTCAGTATGCTTCAACCATCTTTTCCTCTGATATATAAAAAATATTTAAGGTGGAAAACCTCAAACTATTTGACACAAATTGACAAAGATCTACATTTTGGAGAGAAGATCTTTATTTCAAGAGAGACACAGAGTCACGCACGTTAAAGTCAATTGCTCCTTTTCTGAACACAGTTGGTGAGCTTTTTTTGTTGTTGTTGTGCAAAGTCTGGAATTTACAGGTAATAAAATGAGCGACTGTGTATTGTACCTTTGGACCAGCTGTTATAAAAAGATGAGTTAAAATGAATGTGTTCCTTTATCTTGTCACACTAATCATGATTACAGTCGACTGATGCCCTGGAACTAAAATTGTCACACTTTCCTGCAGTGGACTGAAATAAGAAGAGAATGGTGAATGGGGCTCCACACACTTGATGAATTTTTAGTTCTAACGGGATATTTTTAAGTAAATAAAGATGCAATGTGATTAAATGCAGTAAACTCTGTTGTCTGATGCAGTTATTTGATGAGATTATAAAAAGATTCCTACTGTTAGTCGGGAGAAACATAATTTCAGCTTCTTGCGGGATTTTTTTTGCCAACCTTTGTGTGCAGGATGGAAACGGACCACATGGGTTCATGAAGCTGTGTCTGAATCTCATCTGCTTGTGTTCGGTTTCAGTTTGAGGCTGTGCAGACTTTCCAAGTTAACGAACGTCTTCTGTCTGTGCTGCGTTTAGTTTGGTTGGACCTTCGCACACAATCCACTGTGGAGAGACTCATCAGCAAAACTCCAGGCAGAAACAAGAACCACTTCAAGGTGACAATCAGTGAAACGGCTTCACTTGAAACGTTGTCATGGAAACGGGGCGTGAAGCCTGCTCCGGTTTTTGAGGCTCCAGATGAAAGTTGTCTGGTGGGGAGTGTTGAAGCTCTGTCCCCTCCTCCCCAGAATCAGACCGGTCTTCCCATCAGCACCTACTTCAGCGCGGTGAAGCTGCGCTGGATGCTGGACAACGTGGACGAGGTGCGGCGGGCCGTGCTGGCCGGGCGCGCTCTGTTCGGCACCGTGGACTCCTGGATCATCTGGGTACGACTCGCTGCAGGCGACCGCTCGGTACAGGGTGTGAGGACACTGACCCAGTGTGTGTGTGTGTGTGTGTGTGTGTGTGTGTGTGTGTTTCTCCAGTGTCTGACAGGTGGAAAAGACGGAGGCGTCCACTGCACAGACGTGTCCAACGCCAGCCGCACCATGCTTTTCAACATCCACACCATGGAGTGGGACTCAGAGCTCTGCAGGTACACACACTGTCTCGTTCGCCTCCGCAGGTCAAGTCAGGGAACTCAGAGCTCAGTCGAATGTGTGTGTTCATCCCAGCTCCTTTACTTTGTGATATCTTATTTTTAAACTGATACCAACAGATGATAAAAAAAATCATATGAAAATAAATGAATCAGTGAGTTCGACAGATGAAAAGATGTAAGCCATTAAAAGCAGGTCTGTCAATTATAGTTGCATTAAATGCTATTAATTAACGTGAAGCTGTCAAAAGACTATTTGTTTTAATCGTAATTAATCACAGAATTAGTATTAAGGTTAACAACAGATTCAAAGAAAAGGAATTGGAGAGAAAACTGAATCTCATCGAATGGGTGTAAATTTATTTTTCATTTAATTTCACAGTTATTATTAAGATTAGTATGATTATGGTGCTATTATTTTTTTCTGAACTCGCCCAAGATGTTGACCTGATATATTAAATCTCTAAAAATAAGCATTATGATACTTTATTCCTCTTAATACTTGGAAGTTTAGTGTTTTACAGCACTGCCTGTTTCTGTGTCTGCTTTTGTCACTTCTGGTGAAAGTGGATCGGCTAAATGCTGGAAATGTAAGAGGCTGTAGGAAGGTAAATACTGTGGCCTTTCCAGAGTAGTTGGTGGTTTTATGAGGCAAAATGTTTTCCACATTGCTGAGAAACGGGGATCAGGGGTTTTGAAGCTCTAGGTCTGAGACATACATGAACAAACCAAGTTAAAGTAGGAAAAAGGGCTATTTGCATTATCTGTCTTTCTGATCTTTGGGTGTTATTTGCATGAGATTTTTTAAAATTCTCACAGCTTGATCAACAGGTTGTTCACACTGACTCATTAAAAAGTAGAGCTTGGGGATTGTTTGTGATAACTGATCACAACGGAAGTCTTTTGCGCTGCCTCCAGGTATTTTGACGTTCCGATGGAGATCCTCCCCGACATCAGGAGCTCCTCGGAGATCTACGGCTACATGGTGAGCTCCGATCGGGCGATCATCACAGCTTCACACACAAATAGTTAGTCTTAATTTTACATAAAGAAATACAAATGGGTATAAAATTAATGATGAAAGAAAATAAAATACAAACTATTTTACAGTAAAGAAAATTTAAAAATAGGGTGTGTTGCCTAAAACAGTTATGATAATATACATATGTTCTTTTTAATTCTAGTGTATTTCCTGGACTATAAGTGAGAGTTTTCTGTTTCTTTGGCTAACGACATGTATCAAAATAAACCGGTACATACCATCTGAGACCACTAGATGTCACTTTGTGGCACCAGAAAGCTGCTACAGTCCCACAGAAACAAACCTCCATTACTGCTGCAGTCCACTGTCAAAGCAGGAAAAGCGTCTCCCTGAAGAAATGTCTCCGCAGCAGAATTTAAAGCAAAATGAGAAAATAGAAAGAGGTTGAAATGAGAAACTTTTGAGGGACTGGAGAACTGCTCCCATCCTGTTGTTGTCCCTTTGTGTTTGGCCACACTCCTATCTTATCTCTGCTCTACAACATGATCTTCTCTGTGGTCATTTATGCAACCTGCACGTTGCACTGGGGGCAAAAGGCCACAGGCATGGCAGCTTTGTTTGTTTACATACGTGTGAGATATGTTTTAGCATTTGGAGGCTTTTTTCCCTCATGTATATCAACATCCTGATGAGATCAGTCAGAGAGAGGGATCCATACTGAAAGACCGACACCAAGCTGTTACCACTCGTCATAACATGGCTCATTTGATTTCTGGTGATTAAACCATTCTGCCGTGACGGTGCTATCTCTGGATTATTCATGATGAAGATGTGTTTTTTCATGATTTGCACTGTGGCACCATGTGACCGTTCAGCATGGTAAATATTAAATATGATATTTGGAGTTATTCCACACTGAGCTCCGGGGAAACCCGGACTTCTCACAACTTCCGTTCATCCATGACTGTAATTATGTAATTTTTAGTGCAGTAGACCTGTACTGTTCTTATGTTTTATGTCAATTGTTTTATGTTGTTGGTTTTCAGGGATTTTACCATTGTTCGTTGTAACTTGGTGTTTGCTGCTACCGACAGATCCGCCTTGAAAATGCTGGGTCTCAATGAGGCCCACCTTTATAAATAAATTTTAAATGAGATATATCAAAATTAAAAATTTAACAAGAGAATTCTGTTCAGAATGAATTCATGTGATAAATCAATTTATCATCATTAATAAAGATTTACATATAATCGTATTTACAGATTTCAGGGTCACCTCAGATTAACAACAACTCATAGTTAAAATATAACTGGATGAGTAATTCAGTGACAGTGGTGCTACTGAAAACGCGACCTTTTGAAAAGCGCTACCATGGTGGAACTTTTTGAAAATGCTTTAACTCCATTTCTGCCAAAATTGAGGAAAATACAACTTTTTGAAATCGTTTTCAGCATTTCTGACATTCTGACAAACAGGTATTCAAGTATGTTTTGTATTATCCCTTTTGGATATTCTGGTATTTTTTCAAGCTTATGCACACATCTCAATATGTATATTTACACAGACACTTGAATATCTGTGTGATCCACTCGGTCGTTAGTTTTTTCCTGTTGCATTTTTGTCTTGACTTGTATGTCCCCTTTGTCCATTGAAAATCACACGTTGGATTGTCCAGATAAAGTCTGACTGAGAACTTCTTCTCCCCGACATAAACTTTTTTCCCATCTTCCATTAAAGAAAAGGCCTCCAGTTCAGTCCCAGCATATGACAGCTGTCATTTTCCCATCATATCAAATCTTCCACATGTATGTGCACATGTCCCTGCAGTCACAGGCGCTCTCGAGTTTGTTAGTTTTCAGGGTTGTCATGTCCCATATTATACAAAACTGTCTTTCTAGTAGTTTTCTAACTGTAAAATGTGTCCCTGTATCTTGTATATGAGACCCTAGAAGTGGAGTCTGCTCAGTGAATCTGTGCTCAGATTTTCCCTTCATGACGTTCTGCAGGGAAATAAAAAATAGGGATTAAATTCAGGATAATATGAAAAATTGTAACAGTTACCAGCAGCTAGTATTAGCTACTTGGTTGTAACTGTAACAACATATACCATCAAACGAAGTAACATTTTCAGACACACAATATTTTTAACTTCATCACTTCCAGGAACCTTTCCTCTTGGTCACATTCTGGTTCTAACTGGTTGAACGGCAGCGTTTCTGTGAGCCAGAGCGATAAATCCACTATAACCATTAATGCATGGTACGTGGGTTGCCAGATCAGATGTGTTTCCAGCCCAAACACAATGTAAACCCAGCCCACCTCATAAAAACCAGCTCAAATCTCAACCTCTGTTGAAACTTGTGTTAAAACTGTGGAACTATTTTCTGTATATTAAAGAAGACGTCATCAGCACACCACTGCACTAAATAAACGAAGACTAAAGGTTACACAAACAGGCCTCCCAGGATGAGCAATTTCTTCCTGAAGCACAGACAGATCCTGGAATAACTTCTTTATATGCCGATAAATGGATGGTCAGATGGTGATATTCTGCAGGGAGATGCTTCATTCAGACTCAGACTGTCAGAGGACATGGACAGACCCATCGGCTTTAGATTTATCAAAGTCAAAAGTTTTTGAGACTTTCTGAAGCACACCTTTGACATGTGACTGTTTGTTTTGTAACCAGAAATGCGGCTCTCTGGCAGGAGTTCCTATCTCGGGGGTAAGCTTTCTTTTTACATGTTATGTAACCTTGTTAAAACTGTAACATCTGGTTCTGCGCTGCAGGGTGTGGTGCACGTTACCGTCATGCAGACAGACAATGTGTCACCGCATAGTAACAAACTGGCTCATAAGAACAGCTCTGAGTAATCTTCATCATCAGCCACTGCCGCTTACGGCTATTGGAATGTTGTGTAGCCATAATACGAAGGGAATATTTACCTGTCACACCCTCCTTCCCTCCATCAGTGTCTGGGAGATCAGTCAGCTGCTCTGGTTGGTCAAACATGCTTACAGGAAGGTCAGGCCAAAAACACGTAAGTCTGCTTATCTTCTGATACCTTCAGTCTTTTGGCAAACATCCAGGTGTCTGACAAGCTTGCGAGGGACTGGAGAAAAGCAGAGAAACAAACCACGATGGGCTAAAAACAGAAGGACTAATTTACAGGAGGTCTGGGAACAGCAGCTGCTGGACCTGGATTATCAACAGTTACACCTGGACATGGAGAATTAATGTGTCTGATATGTTTTTTTTTTATTTTCCTATTCATGGTGTCCTTTTGACTGGTGCTCATAGTCCAGGAAAAACGGTACATCCAAAAAGAGAAATAGATAATTACCACTTCACCTCAAGCATTCACATTTACTTGAAGACCTGCACATACAGAGGGAGAACATGCAAACAGAAAACGATGGGAACTTTTGGAATTAGCTTTTCAGCTCAGTAACATGTCCTCATCAGTCATACTGCATTTTCATACATTAGAATACACAGCTTTCCCATCTCATTGCAAGAAGGTCCCAAGTTTGAGTCTTTTTTGAGCCGATCTGTGGAGTTTGCATGTTCTCCCCATGCATGGCTTTCCTTCCACAGTCCAAAAACATGCATTTTAAGGCAGTTTATGAGTCTAATTTACCCAGACATAGGTGTATCTCTCAGGATGAATGGAATATAGAATGGTGAAATTGATTGTGCAGTCTTCTGTTTTACAGAGTTTAGAGTTTCACTTGGTTTATGCTTTTATACTAAGCTTTTTTCCTTGTTATACATCATTTTCTGTTTGAGGATGTCTGCCTGTCTGTTCTTCATTCTGTTTATTTTTAGGATGTAAATGTCATCACTCATTATCTGCTCTGATCTGTACTTCATATTATAGAGTCATCAGCATATAGCATAACATTATACTCACACTGCCAATCAGTATACATCAATTGGCTCAATCCTGGACTGATTTCTTTCATTTTATAAAACCAGATGGCAACTGGTGATGTATTTTAACTTCTTGAGAAGATAATACACTTTCTAAAGCACAAGAGTTTTTTTTTTCTCAGGTATGGAACAGGTTGCTTCCTGCTCAGAAACACAGGCACGAAGGTAAGATGTGATTTCAAAAGTTGACCTTTTGCTGCTTTTTTCTGTCCTTTTGCCCTTTTCTGATTTGTTTTTGTGTTTGTGTCAGCCTGTGATGTCCGACCATGGCCTGCTCACCACTGTCGCCTACAAACTGGGAAAAGACGCACCGGCCTGCTACGCTCTGGAGGTGTGTGTTTGCATCAGCTGCACACTCTTGTTTTAGCCACAGTAACATCCTCGAGATGTGGATGACTTATTTCACCTTTTCGCTCCTCGCAGGGTTCGGTGGCCATCGCAGGCGCGATGGTGCAGTGGCTGAAGGACAACATGGGCATTGTGAAGTCCTCCTCGGAGATAGGTACTTCCTTCCTCCTTCACCTGGACTCAGAAAGGACGAAACGAGGCTGTGATTTAAAACGACTGGTCTCCTTTCAGAGAGTCTGGCTGCTGCTGCAGGGACGTCGTACGGATGCTACTTTGTGCCTGCTTTCTCCGGCCTGTACGCTCCGTACTGGGAGCCCAGTGCACGAGGGTAAGACAGTCAGTGTTCGACTGGGTCTCAGATTACCAAAAGAGACATTAACTCAGTAATTCCTAATTTGTTTACCATGCTAGTGATATAACATTTGTGCCAAAGCTGCGCCATGAGGGCGGGGATTTACTGAAATCCTGTTTCTTCACCCTTGTAATCACAATAATCTGAATTCATTCCTGCCTTTCAGGTTTTCATGATACATTTTCTTGGATATGAAACCATTTAAACAAACTAGTCAGTTTTTTTGCACAAAAACTGAGAGAAAATTGTGGAATTATTTATATGTTATTATGCTAACATTTTCACCCTTTAAATAGTTTGGCTGCTCATGAAACATACACACACACGCACAAGTTATATATCTTTGTATGGATGGTGTTGAGATGAATTCCTCGAGGTTTGTTGACATCTGTGTAACTGAACCTGCCTCCTCCAGGATCATCTGTGGACTCACACAGTTCACCAACAAGAGTCACCTTGCCTTCGCAGCTCTGGAGGCCGTTTGCTTTCAGACCAGAGAGGTGAGCGGGATATGATTCCCTTCACTGTGCTTTCATGCTTTGACAGGATTTTAAAGATGAAAGAGAAGTGTGATTAATTGCAAATAATTCACAGAAATTGTCCTTTTAGCGGACAGAACAAGAGCTCTGCTATGAGGACGAATCTCAAAGCACAAAGACATAGATTAGTTTGTAAATTCTTTTAAAACAGCATTAATGCTCAGCTCTCTTTGTGTGTGTGTGTGTGTGTGTGTGTGTGTGTGTGTGTGCGTGTGCGTGTGTGTGCGTGTCAGATCGTGGATGCCATGAACCAGGACAGCGGCGTTCCTCTGATGCAGATGCAGGTTGATGGAGGGATGACGTCCAACAGATTACTGATGCAGCTGCAGGCTGACATCCTCTGCATGCCCGTGGGTATGAATGACATGTGGCAGCTGACCTTCACCTTTGACCTCATGCACTCATCCATCCACAGTTATAAATAAAGGGAATGTCAGAATGACTTCCGTTTGAGGAAAAAAAGTAAAATAGATAAATTTTGACTGTGTTTCTTGTCTTTTCTGTGTGATCTGGTTCCAGTGCGACCCCTCATGTCGGAGACCACCTCCCTGGGCGCTGCTATGGCGGCGGGGGCGGCGAAGGGGGTGGATGTGTGGAACCTGAGCCCCGACCATGTCGTCCCGGTCACATCCGAGAAGTTCCAACCTCAGATCAACCCAGAAGGTGACTACACCGAGTTTAATCTCTGAACCTCGGAAAACTGACATGACACAGCTCAGTAAACGGTCGCTTATCTTGGATTTGTGAGCTACAACCAATTTGCATGCTATTGATCAGTGGTCAGACACATTTTGATGAAACCTTCTGGTGGAAAATACAGTGAATGTTTGGGAATTTTTTTTTTCCTTTATATTTTGATATTTTATCACCTGTTTTGTAGTTTTAGAAATGTTTTGTTTTCTTTGTACATAAAATGACTATTCTGGGTTATATACATTCAGAAACACACAATTTAGTAGACAAACTGTTGGACTTCCTAATTTGTGCCTCGTTTGTCACCTGGAGCTGCGATGTAAGAGTTAAAACATTTTTCTAAAATATTCAAAAGGGATTTCTTGGTGAAGTTGGTCTGGCCTCTCCACAGAGAGCGAGTTCCGCTACGCTCGCTGGAAGAAAGCCGTGCAGAGAGCCATGAACTGGGAGACCTCGGAGCCCAGCAGCCCCGGTACCGCCCCCCTTTACCTCCGGAGCCGTTCTCAGGTCGTTCTTCATCTGTTGACCTGTTTAACGGCTCTCGTTCTGTTTTGACCTTTTGCAGATAACCAGGACAGCAGATAGACCGCCTTCATCGTCACTGATGAAACTTTCTCAAGTGCCAGTTCGAACGAAGCCTGACGAGCCACGGAGGTTCTACTTCACTTTTTTTTTTTTCTTTTTTTACAAACACTGAAGAGACTTGAAAATCCATGATCTCAAAGAGGGAATTGTTCTTTTAAAGAATAAAATCACTGGAGAAATATGAACTACTGTGATTTAAACCAGACAGCACTTTAAGATTACCTGCTGGATTTTAATACTGTAATTTTTTTTAAATTGAAGCCTCATTTACACGATATTGGTTCGTGTGGAAGCAGCGTAGCCGGAGAGCTCGTCCAGTTTGCGGTTTTCACTTTGGGACGTATGAAAAAACGAGGCCTCGTGTTTAATTTTTTACTCGATCTTTGAGTCTCTGAGCTTCGACACACAAATCCTGCATCGTTTACCGTGTTGAGATGCTTTATTTCTGTATCATGTGAGCATAAAAAAGACAATAAAAGATTAACTTGACTTCCTGAAGGAGACTTTAATGTACTGAGAGCGAACGAGCAGAGGATTCAGATAACTAGAAGGACTTTTGAGGAATTCCTTCGACATCAAACAGAGGACGGCGCCTCGAGTTCATAGATAAAAAAACAGGAATCTGTAGAAGAGGGGGGTAGGTGGGAGAGGTTTGTGTCTTCAGCGGGAGAACTGCCTCCGGTCGCCCTTCCCTTTGTTGACGTGCTTGAAGATCTTGGATTTGTGCACGTTCTTGGATTTCTGGTAGCCGAAGCCTCCTCCGCCGCCGCGCTTCTGCATCTTCACGCCTTTGCTGCTGTGAACGTCTGAGGAGAGAAAAGTTAAGGAAAAAAAAAAAGTAAAAAACATTCCTCGCTCAGTGTGAAAGTAACTGTCGGAGCTGCCGGTTTGAATCCCTTTAATCCCAACCAGAGCAGCAGTCAGTTTATCCTTTCTGCTCGTCTGTTTCTGTTGGTTTTTCTTCAAATGACAGAGCAGTATTTGGTGCTATGGATATGAAACTGTCTTGAAAAGTGAATCTGAATCACAGAGAAGGATACTGAGGTCAACAAAAGGAGGCACTTTGAAGCCGAAGGAGAGCGCCACCATGGGGAGGTTGAGGGTGTTGACGCTGTAGATCTGCTTGAGCGAGTGCGAGTCGTACGCCCGCACGTAGGACTTGTAGGCCTCCTGCGCCGACTTGTGGAGGTAGTAGTTCTTCTCGATGAGCTTCTCCAGCTGAGGAAGGAAAGAGAGAGAGAGAGAAAGCGTTGAGACGAGGAGCTGACCTCTGACCTGCTGGGAGCCGGAGGCCGAGCCGACCCACCTGAGACTGGATGTCAGAGATTTTAGCCCAGGAGAACTCGAACTCGCTCAGAGGAACCTTGGCCTGTTTGAGGAAGCGCAGGAAGCCGAGCTCCTCGGGCCGCAGGATGAGGAGGGCGTGGCCCCGCCCGTCGATGCCCCGGGCGGTCCGGCCCACCCGGTGGATGTACTCCTTGGGGTCGTCGGGGGGGTCGTACTGGACGATCCAGTCCACCTCGGGGATGTCCAGACCTCGGGCCGCCACGTCGGTGCACAGCAGGATGCCCGAGTCGGCGTTGCAGAACTGGAAGAAGGTGGTGGTGCGTTTGGTCTGCTTCTGCTTGCCCTGTGGGGAGAAAGACCGTCAGCGGAGGGTATTCACGTGCACGGCAGTCTGCGGGTCGGGGTGGGGGGGCTTACGTGGATGGCCATGACGGGCAGGTCGATGTAGTTGAGAAGCTCGTAGTGGAACTTGACCGACATGCAGGAGGAGAAGAAGACCATCAGCTTCTTCTTGCGGTTCTTCTTGAGGAAGGTGAAGAGCAGCAGGAAGCGTTTCTCCGACGGACAGACCACGTAGCCCTGGAACGGCACACAGCTCACTGCTTCTGTCGGATCCCTCCCTTCCCCCCGCCACCGCCGCCGCTGCCCCCCGCCCCCTCTACCTGCTCCAGGCCGTCCACCGTGGCGTTGTCCTTGTTGTCGTCCACGCCCACGTACAGCGGCTCCTTCTTCAGGGAGATGCGGGCCAGGTCCTCCACCTTGCGGGTCTGAGTGGCCGAGAACAGCATGGTCTGCCTCCTCTCTGTGTGTGCAGAGCATCAGTCTCATGTCTGTCACACACACAATCACACACACACACACACACACACAGAGATGCGCAGAGCGGTGGCGTACTGGGCAGCAGCTTGATGATCTGCTTCAGCTCCTCCTCGAAGCCCACCTCCAGGATCCGGTCGGCCTCGTCGATGATCAGACACTGGAGGTTCTTGAACATGAAGCCCGGCGTGTTCTGAGGGGAAACACGTCCAGCCACAACATTATGACCAGCTCAGGCGGGAGAGGTGTATCAATACTGAAAGATCCCCAAAGCTCATTATGTGATTAACAAGTCCCATCACCTCTCCTCTAATTTCACAAAGTATTAGTTGTGATGGTTGTGCGCCCTCTAGTGGACTGAACAAGCAAAAACTACTTGATTATGAGCGAGACTGTAAATATGTTGTGCTTTTCGACTCATTTTCGACTTATTTTCGTGTTTATTTTGACCTGTCACAGGAGTGGTTTCATAATAAGATGAATGAAATAAAGAAGTGTGTGTTCTCTCACACTTCACACCAGCTGTCTGGATTTGATATTAACCCTCATTAAGTTAAACTGTCACACATTGCCACAACTGATCATTAAACAAAATATGACTATTTCATCTTTCTAATGTGACACAAACTGAAAAAATGTTCAATGTGGAAACAGGAGCCACAGATTTGTGTCCACAGAGGGAACAGAGACGGATTTCAATTCAAAACGATGTTTATGTTTCACGTAAAGAAAGAAACAGCCTCTGGGCTTTCCGACAGGTTTATCAATAAAGAAATGATTGATTAACGTCATACTGAATATTCATACCTTTGGGTTAAAATTAACAGAAGTGTGAGTTTAAAAACACAATGTGTCAGAAATTTTGGAGATGAAACAGAAGGAAAAGACGGTACTTTAACTAGAGTTTAACCAAAAGTCCAGGAAATAGAATGAATGAAAGAAGCTGCAAAGCGAAACAGAATCTCCTCAGAAGAGGTTGAATAAAGGCCTCAGTATGCTCCCCTGTCGCAGCGACGCCGTTCCTACGCCGTGTACGTAGCACCCTACGCAGCGCCTACGCTGGGGCGTCGCATGCGCCTCCCAAAAATCGTGACTTCGCATCGAGGCGACGCGTGGTGACGTGAACGCCGAGGGCTGTGATTGGTTCGCTTTCGCGTTGTTTATAGAATGAAGTAGATCTCACCCCAAATGCTTTTCTGATCCCAACAGTGCTTCGGGAGAAATTTAGATCCAAAATTGAGCGGCGCACATCCCTACACTGTTAGCAGGGTTAGCACTGTTAGCAGACAGGGCTGTGTGTATATCCGCTCCTAAGACGGCTTTAATCGTCCAAAAGCTCATTAGTTTCACCAATTTCATCCTGGTCCGCTCACGCCACTCCTCCACGACAGCCCGGTGTCACCAGATATGTCATATATGCAGATATATGTTCGGTAAATGCACAAGTGTCTAGATATGTACGTCTAGAAATCTATGTCTATAGATCTATATCTAGGTAAAGCCGGAGCTACGGAAGCCGCGTTGTTGTGACTGCCAGCGGCTTGGCAGAGGAGGGCGTTCCCTTGACGCAGAAGCAAGATATGTTCAGTAGCGGCGTAGGGCTGCCGGCGTAGGAACGCCGTCGCTGCGATGGGGGAGCATACTGAGGCCTTTACGTAAGGAAACTTTTAAAGTTGCTCTTGGTTTCCGTCGCTGTGAGACTTAATGAACTGAGACAGAAACAGTGAGTCAATCATGTTGCGGGTGAAGTAAGCATATTGTTTCTATTGGGAGCAGGTGTGTGTGAGCGCGTGTGTGTCTGACCTGCAGGTGGTCCAGCAGGCGGCCCGGCGTGGCCACCAGGATGTTGACCCCGTTGGCCAGCTTCTGTGCCTCGGCGGAGCGGTTGCTGCCCCCCATGATGAGCCCGTACGTGTGCACGTGGTGCGTCATGAGCTCCTTCATCACGCCGTACGTCTGCATGGCCAGCTCCCGCGTGGGGGAGAGGATCACCACGCCGGTGCCTGCAGGGGGACGGGGGAGTTAGCGGGGGGGCTCTGAGGGGTGGGTGGAGATGGAGGTGTGTGTGTGTGTGTGTGTGTGTGTGTGTGTGTGTGTGTGTGTGTGTGTGTGTGTGTGTGTGTGTGTGTGTGTGTGTGTGTGTGTGTGTGTGTGTGTGTGTCTCACCGTTCCGGGGCATGAACTTCAGCTTGTAGATGAGCTCGATGGAGGGGATGAGGAAGGCCAGCGTCTTCCCGCTGCCCGTCTTGGCGGCCGCCAGCACGTCCCTGAAAGACGAAACACATTGACTACTGCTGACACTGAGAGGAGGGGGGGGGGGGGGGGGGGGGGGGGGGGGGGGGGGGGGGGGGGGGGGGGGGGGGGCTTGTACTCACCGTCCCTCCAGCAGGGGGCGGATGCTCTTGTGCTGGATCTCGGTCATGTGTTCGAAGCCCATCTCCTTCACTCCTTTCAGCGTGTTCTCGCTCACCAGCTCAGACAGCGAGGCGAATGACGTGTCTTCAAACGCCCCTGGAAATGCACCGAGGGGAGGGGGGGGGTCAGTCCCTCACAAGCTTTTCACACACTGAACTCTTTCTGATGCACATTTGTTCATTTTTTTAAGACATTTTTCTCGCTCCGTCAAGGCTGAAAGATGCTAAACCGCTGTGAAGATCTTAAACAGTGAAAAACACAGACAGCTCAAAAGGTTAAAGCAGCTAAAAGGACGACAACAGTACAAATAGGTGAAAAGCTGACACACAGTGTCCAATCAATCAATTCATCAACATGCTGCAGGAATAAATTCAACTCTTCTTTCTGTACCTGTTAATCCAGACGGTAACTCGGGTTGATCCTCATCCTCCTCGTCACCGTTCTCTGCACCCTGAGCTCCATCTTCCTTTGGTTTGTCATCATCAGCTCCTGACGCCTCCTCATCTTCCTCTGCTTCTTTCACGACTTTAATTTTTTTTTCAACTGAAAGTTAAAGAGAAATACTTTTTTTAACTTAAACAAAAATGCTCAATGCTCCATAATTGTTGTATAACACTATAAAAAATGTTTTGAAGTGAATCTCATTTCTGTGTCAAAGTTTTTCTGTATTCCTGTAAGAAAATGTTTACTTATTTTATATGTGCAAGTGTTCAATCAAAATCAACAGGAGTTCATTTTCATTATTACTGCTTTAAAACACTAATATTAAATCATTCAATTTTCGATCTTTGGGAAATTTTATACTAATCAACTGTCCACAATCAGAAATGCTAAATATTAATTTAATATTTGTATCTCTAAATGTCATAATCACATCCCAGAAAGTTTAACATATAAACAATCAAAACACTAAACATTAACTTGACGAATGTCCTCTCTCTTGAATGGTACGCATTTTTTTTAATGCTAAAAATTAAGGCTCAGCACCACAGGGTTAGAAAAAAAACCATGAATCAATCAAATTCATTAACTGCTTTGTTTAGAGTCTCTGCACAGAAGACTTATACAAAGTTGTCTGGCTGTTGTTTCCTTATGTTATTTATCTATTTTTTTTTAAGTTGAGGGATTCTGTTCGTTGTCCATTGTTTTCATCATCTTGGCTTTTCTTTCATTTGTAACTGCATCTCTGGGAGAACCAAACTGTCAGAAATTCTAAACAGCCTCAAATAAAAAAATTGATCTGCATCTAATTTTCAACTAGTAATAATAAATATTACTAATCAAACAGTGATTACTGATCACTAATTTTAGTGAAAACAGAAACATATTCTTCTTAAAGACACACGTCAACACCCTGCTTGCTCCATCAACAAGCTGTTGTCAGTGATTCAGTATATGACCAGTAACATTGGGTTTTCGATACTGTTTTCAGTGATCTAACAAACCCTGGTAGTTTACCTGGTGTTTCAGCAGCTCCTGGTAACTTTCTCTTCTTCTTTTTTTTCTTCTTCTTTTCAGGAGTTTCTGTCTCTTTCGAATCATCCTCTGGTCCCCTGGCTTCTTTCTCCTCCGGATGGAGGTTTATGTCGGAGGATGAGGAGTTTTGTTCCTCCTCCAGATTGTTAGAAAGACTCACTGCAACACAGCAGTCAGAGGATGACGTACAGATGAAGTTTTCAGTAGTCCACAGACTTTCATTAAGAAAACACATTCAAATTCGACACATGTATTTTAGATTAATCGCGTGGTACTATACTGACTTGTTAGTAACTGTGGAAATTGTCTGAAACCAATTCTAAAGCTTCACGCCACTCTGCATGAATTAGACTTGACTGAGTATCATCATCTTCAGGAGTTAAACTCGATCTAATGAGATATTTAAAACCTTATTAGCTTTCGGATGCTAACGTTGCTAGCCGCGCGGCTAATGTCGTGTCTGTGTACATCTGAACAGGTCTGACACGAGACTCACCCTCTTCCTCTTCATCCTCTCTTTTCTGAACCTTCCTCTTTGCTTTGCGCTCTTTGTTCTTCTCGTTTCTTTTTTGTATTTTCTTTCGGAGCAGTTTCATCTGCAGGTCCGCCATGTTTACGCTGGTTAAACACGTGTGTACAGCTCCGGGTGTTCAGGACCCCACGGGAGACTGTGGAGACTGCCTGAATGAAAGCCACGCACACATGTTAGACAAAAGCAGGTACATTAAGTAATTTTTTTTATTATGTATTAATTTGAGTGCAAAAAGTTGGTGTTTTAATGGCTGGTATCGAAATATACATTTTTGTTTCTTTCTTTCTTTTTAATTTTTTTTAAAGTTCAGTGTCGTGGCGCTTGAAAGTGACGTCAATCGAGGCGGAAGTTAAGTCCATCCCTGTATCAACAATGGAGGATGCTGTGGTGGGAACTGTGTGTCTGCTGTGTCTTCTCCTCTTTTTGCTGCTCACGGACCTGGAAACGAAGCGTGTGAAAGAGGCGGTGGACAGGGCGAGGAGGAGGGCGGACAGGAGGAGGCTCCGGCGGCTGCTCGTAGTCCGTCTGGTCGCTGAGTTGGAGAGGATAGAAATCCGGAGGAGACGAAGGAGAAGAGTCAGTCACTTCTACAGACTTATCACCGTCATTAAAATCCTTTTAAAACATGGGGAGTCACACCGTGCTGCAAGATATATCTGAAATGTGTCGTGATGTCAAGCTTTAGCCATTTTACATGTCATCAATTTACACGACATCAATTTGGACAATCAAATGGAGCAATAATACATTATTAGATTGACTTCAACAGATCCTATTTCATTTCATTTTAGTATTGCATACCTAGTGCAACAAGTCAGAAGGATAAAATTAAGGAATAACGACTAACTAGCCCTAACCATTGCTGAAGGAAACTGCATAGATCTATCATCCATCCATCCTGCGCAGGGTTGTGGGGCGCTGGAGCCAATTCCAGCTGAGGGCAGAATACATCCTGGACAGTTCACCAATTCCTCACAGTGCAAACGCAGAGAGACAGTCAACCGCACACACTCACTTTAACACCGAGGGACAATTTACGGTCACCAATCAACCTCACATACATGTTTTTGGACTGTGGGAACAGACGAGAACATGTAAGCTCCATACAAAGGCCTGGCTGGTGTCTGAACCTGAATCTTCTTGCTGTGAGGCAAGAGCACTAACCACTGTACCACCGAGCCTGGATCAATCATTCAATAGACAAAAAGAAAAGTGGGGCAGATGAATGAATAGCCAATGCTAATCATACGTTATTAATCCCATTGGGGAGATTCGTTTTCTGTATTTGCTCATCCTGTTTCTAGGATATTCAGTAGAAGCACTGTTGCTGCAGTACTAACTTAAGTTTAGTGCTTTACTTGATCATGTGCAGATTTTATCTTGTTACATGATAGACTGATGTAATTAAAATCAGCCTGTTTGTTTTGTATACACCTGTTATTCATGGATACTTCTGTGTTTCCGTCAGTAAAATGAAGCTGAATGTTGTGTTGTGCTCAGGTGCTGCTGCGGATCCTCGCCCGGCGCTGTTCACCATGTGTTTGGACCCACAAGAGAGCCGATGAGTGGTGGACCACCGTGGTCCCGGGTTTCCGGAACCAACAGTGGATCCAGAATTTCCGGATGTCCAGAGGAACCTTCAAGTACGTCTGCTGCCGCCTGAAGCCGGCGCTGGAGAAGAGCGACACCAACTACCGGCCCTCCGTGCCTCTCGACAAGAGAGTGGCGATCGCCATCTGGAAGCTCGCCACCAACGCGGAGTACCGCAGTGCGGCGCAGCTCTTCGGTGTGGGCGTCTCCACCGCCTGCTCCTGCCTGAAGGCGTTCTGCTCGGCGGTAGAGGAGATCCTGCTGCCCGAGGTCATCCGGCTGCCGGACACAGAGCAGCAGAGAGAGCTGGCTCTTCTCTTTGAGCAGCGGTTTGGTTTGCCTCACTGTGTTGGTGCTTTAGGAGGCCTACAAGTCCCGATTTTAGCCCCACGAGAAGACCGCACCAACTATTTAAACCCTGCAGGGGGGCATTCTGTGGTGCTCCAGGCTGTGGTTGATGGTACAGGCTGCTTCTGGAGTGCGTACGCAGGGCAGCCGGGCAGCCTGAGCTACGCTCATATTCTGTGTATGTCAGACCTGTGGGAGCTGGCGGAAACCTGCAAGCTGTTTTCCCAGGAGAAAAGGAACCTGTGTGGGCAGGAGGTGGGCCACTACATCCTGGGAGATGAAGCCCACCCGCTCACCGACTGGCTCCTCACGCCCTTCGCCGACGACGGGAGCCTCGGCCCGCGGCAGCTCTGCTATAACCACAAAACCGGCAGGGCGAAGGCCGTGGTGGGGGAGGCCTTCTGCAGGCTCAGAGGGAGGTGGAGGTGTCTGCAGGAGCGCAACGACTGCAGCCCGGACAGGGTCACCTCCATGATACTGACCTGCTGCGTGCTGCATAACCTGTGTGAGCGCCGCAGGGAGCCGTACCAAGAGGAATGGGAGGCAGCACCGCCTCCCTCAGAGCAGGACAACCTGCTGGCTCCTACACCGCCCCCTGCAGGACAGACTGAAGGAGCAGTGCACCCTGAAGGAAGGACTGAACTAGCAGCGCCCCCTGCAGGACTGACTGAAGGAGCAGCCCTGAGGGAAGCCTTAATGCATTATCTTAGCAACTAGCATGGGACGAGGTCACCACACACAAATCCAGAAACAGTGACACCATTTGGAAGCTGTTTGACAAATCTGAGTGGCTGAAAGTGATCGCTGTCGCTCAGCTGAAAACCCTGAAAGAAACAATATTCTTGCATCTTTACCATCTTAAATTTAGCACTCCACGAACAGGAAAAAAACCTCTAAGGCAGCCAACTTTCCGTCTGTGGTGGTATTCACATTGCGCTGAGTACTCTGGGCCACCGTACACTGATATTGAATCATACCTCTTTCAAAAAATAAACACCATGTGTTTTTTTTTATTACATGTAACATGTAAGTCCTAATGTTTACTGTCTTATTTATTGACTTTTTTTGTAATAAAAATCATTTCACTTCAGTCACATCCTATGGAAAGTACCTAGTGTGCTCACATCTCTCTTTTTATTGTGCTCATATCTCAATATTTTCTTAGTAAAGCAAGTTGTGCCGATGCTGCTGTTTTTGAATGATGAAGTGTTGCTGCAGGTGTAAAGAGAAGCTGCACCAAACAAAACCGCGCCTGTCCAGTCTCCAAGACATCATGGTGAAGCCAAACACTGGAGGACATGCCCACTTTCACAAAACAACAGCAGCAGCATCCTTCAAAAAAGCAGCTCTTAGTTTCCAACGTCTACTCTACTTTCTACAAAGACCACTGGTTTCATTTAACATGTAATCTAATCAAGAAGCTGAGAGAAGATACAGACAGTAAACTACAGGAAGCTTCAGCAGCAATAGGTTTTCTAATGACTGTGTTTTTTGATAAAGTGACTTTATTTAAATAACTAAAGAAAAGAGAAGCTGAGAGCACCTGCATGAAGCAACTCATCCTCAGAGATGAACTTTATCGATCCTGTAATTCAGGTCTTGATTTATTACACTGATGCTTATTTGATTCTTTCTCTGTAACTCTGAATCTTCCTCACAGTGGTTGAAACAAGGGAAGACACATTTTGAAGAGTCTAGGAGGCAAAAGTACACAGATTTAACTTCAAATTGAAAAAAAAAAAACAACATGATTAATTCAGGTGCTTACAGAAATAAAGTATAACAACACTGTTTCTGGCCTCAAATCAGACATCTCTCGCAAGTGTAACCATTTCTGGTCAGCCTTGTTGTAGTTTTTGCTTTAAATAACTTTTTAATAAGATTCATGAATTTTTTTTTTTTTTTAATGTTCAAGGTTTGGTTCATTATGGATGATGATTGCAATTCTGTAGAGGAAAAGATAACCAGAGACACACACACACAAACACACACACACATTCACATACGTATATGGGCAGCTTGTAGTCCAATAATTTCAAAAACAACTGTTTGGATCAGGGACATGGAGAAAGCATGCAGGGACAATGTATTTGGATATATTTAAAATTAGATTAAACTAGCCAACAGGTTAATGCTAATGATTTATTTTATTCACTATGTCAGTTAAACCTTGAAACAAAATACTAGTTTTAACAAAGAAAAAAAAAACACTTTCCCAGACAGTGCAACTGCATTTTCTTTTAAACTCTAAAACTGTGCAAATTCAAAAAACTGCAAGCAACACAGCAACACCCAAACAAAACATTAAAACATTTTCCTTTCAGATTTAGTTTTTGCTAAATGTGGAAGATGTCTGAAGAAAGGTTATTTTACCTCTTAATAGATATAAACTGATCTTTAGCGTTCTTGTTGTCAAAAGCCTGAGCTGACTCGTTTTTCCTCTTGTTTCCCACTGTTGTCTGAGAGCAGCTCACAATACCACCTTGTGGTGAAAAGTGGTACAGCGGAGAGGGCCAGAGTGGTCATAAAAAAACAGAACACC
This sequence comes from Salarias fasciatus, assembly GCF_902148845.1. Classification (NCBI taxonomy): domain Eukaryota; kingdom Metazoa; phylum Chordata; class Actinopteri; order Blenniiformes; family Blenniidae; genus Salarias; species Salarias fasciatus. Next base: position 9,521,570 of record NC_043760.1, read on the forward strand.
AGACTTTGAGATGAAGCAGAAACTGTAGTTTCAACACAGTTTCCTCTAGTTTATTTTAAACTGCTGCAGAAATTATGTTTTACATCCTGTCCTCCAAAAAAAGCTGCACACGCTTCTTCAAGATGCTTATATTGCAGAATGAGATAAGTTACAGTGGGTGGGCCACATGAGGAAGCAAGACGAGAGTTGAGGGCCGAGCCATGAGCTGAACTCAGAAACAATCAGCATGTTGAAATAACGAAAACACAATAATCTTAGACTTAATGTTTTGCGTCAACGATGTGCAAAGACAACAAATGAAATGAAATGGCACATTCCAACTAACAGAAAAGGAAATTATTCCTCATCAAAATCTTAATATTTAATTGATCCTCAGTAGTTCTGATCATCTGACGTTTTTGAAAGCTGAAAAGAATATGAATCTGTACAATAGTGTAGCATTTGTTTGACATTGTTTCCCTTGAAGAGTTATGATAGGAATATAATTGAAATATAGAGTAAATATATTTCTGCAATATATTAAAATTAATATTGTTTGGACAACTGTTTTTGACATATCAGAAATTAAATCTACAAAACGAAACCCAATATATAATATATAATTTAAAACATTTAATTTTAATTTTTTTTCTATTCATCAGCATCATGTCATCAACTTCCATCCATCCATCCATCCATTTTCTACCGCTTATCCGGGGCCGGGTCGCGGGGGCAGCAGTCTCAGCAGGGATGCCCAGACTTCCCTGTCCCCAGACACTTCCTCCAGCTCCTCTGGGAGGATCCCAAGGCGTTCCCAGGCCAGCCGAGAGACATAGTCTCTCCAGCGTGTCCTGGGTCTTCCCCGGGTCTCCTCCCAGTGGGACATGCCCGGAACACCTCCCTAGGGAGGCGTCCAGGAGGCATCCTAAACAGATGTCCGAGCCACCTCAGCTGGTTCCTCTCGATGTGGAGGAGTAGCGGCTCTACTCCGAGCTCCTCCCTGGTGACTGAGCTCCTCACCCTATCTCTAAGGGAGCGCCCAGCCACCCTACGGAGGAAGCTCATTTCGGCCGCTTGTATCCGGGATCTTGTCCTTTCGGTCATGACCCAAAGCTCATGACCATAGGTGAGGGTGGGAACATATTGACCGGTAAATCGAGAGCTTCGCCTTTCGGCTCAGCTCCTTCTTCACCACGACGGACCGATACAACGACTGCATCACTGCAGCTGCTGCACCGATCCGCCTGTCAATCTCACGCTCCGTCCCCCACTCGTGAACAAGACCCCAAGATACTTGAACTCCTCCACTTGGGCTAGGGTCTCTCCACCAACCTGGAGGGGGCAAGCCACCTTCCTCCGGTCGAGGACCATGGCCTCGGATTTGGAGGTGCTGATCCTCATCCCTGCCGCTTCACACTCGGCTGCGAACCGCCCCAGTGCATGCTGTAGGTCCGGGTTCGATGAAGCCAACAGGACAACATCATCTGCAAAAAGCAGAGATGAAATCCTGTGGTTCCCGAACCGGACCCCCTCCGGCCCCTGGCTGCACCTAGAAATTCTGTCCATGAAGATTATGAACAGAACCGGTGACAAAGGGCAGCCCTGCCGGAGTCCAACATGCACCGGGAACAGGTCCGACTTACTGCCGGCAATGCGGACCAGACTCCTACTCCGGTCATACAAAGACCGGACGGCCCTTAACAAGGGGCCCCGGACTCCGTATTCCCGGAGCACCCCCCACAAGACACCACGAGGGACACGGTCGAATGCCTTCTCCAAATCCACAAAACACATGTGGACTGGTTGGGCAAACTCCCACGAACCCTCGAGCACCCTATGGAGGGTATAGAGCTGGTCCACTGTTCCACGGCCAGGACGAAAACCGCATTGTTCCTCCTGGATCCGAGGTTCGACTATCGGTCGGATCCTCCTCTCCAGTACCCTGGAATAGACTTTCCCGGGGAGGCTGAGGAGTGTAATCCCCCTATCAACTTGACAATTAAAATGTTAAAATCCATTTAATGACGTCAAATGTGGAAACTCACTATTTTCAAAACAACAAATAATATTTTTGAACAGTGAAATTATATTTTACAATGTACGTCAATCTTTAATGAAGGGCTGAAGTTGTTTATGTGAACAGATTCTTCCAGGAAAACATAGAAAACAATGTTGTGGCAACTTTACAACTGCATTTGTCTTTTTAAAGTGGATTCATAAACAAAGTAAGATTGTGTTGGTTTATTGGTGAACCTTAAATGAGAAATTTAATAATATAATTTGATGATAATGGGTGGGGCCCAATTGACAGCTGCTTATCCCCACCCCCATGGATGGGTAGCTCCACCCTTCTGCCGAATATATCCCTCATTGATTAGTCCCGCCTTTCTAGCTTAGATCCGCCCTCCAGCCTCATCTCTCGGCTGTAATGTCTAGGTCCGCCCTCCGCCCCGCCCTCCCCGTCGTAGCCCCGCCCTCCCGCCCCTCGCCTGTTAGCCCCGCCCTCCTCTCATAGCTCCGCTCTCGGCCCCGCCCTCCCTCATCGTCCCGGTTTTCCGCCATCTTGCCTCTCCCCTGCTGCTGGCTGCTGTGTACGGAACAGGAAGCGTCGGTCCGGCTCCGTGCTCCGGGCTCACAGAGGTTCCGCCTGCGGACGGCTCAGCAGCAGCTCCTCCTCCGCCTTTGCATCGTTTTTTTTTTCGACGAGGCAGCGGAGGCACCGCAGACACCGGGCCATGGCTGGACGGTTACCGGCGTGTGTAGTGGACTGCGGCACCGGGTGAGCTGTCGTCGGGGGACGGGGTGAGGTGTTGTCGGTGTAGCCGGGGGTTAGCGGGGCTGTCACTGGGTGTGTTTCTGTCTCTGTGCAGCACAGAGCTAAAGCTAACATGCTAGCTGGAGTGTTTATTCCTCTGTACCAATACAGAAATCAGAGCAGCTGCACATTGATGTTGCTGCTTGTTATTTTCTGCAGTTTTCTCCTCCAGCTGTTGTTTTCTGGCTCTCTGCAGCTGGAGCAGCTAGCAGGGCCCCTCTCCTCCGCCTCCTCCCCTCCTCCTCCTCCACACAGCTGGATTCATTCATTGCTCCTTTATAGCAGCTACATCCAGACGCTGAGATTCTTTTAGTGCTTGCTTCACTCCATGTTTGCTCTGTTTTTACTGGATAATGGTGTATGTTTTGTGGAGGTAATGTGTGAGAAGTGTGTAGGTGATCACTGCTGCTTCCTCCCTGCCTGCACTTCCTCCTTCACGCTTTTTACTCCATATATGGGCCTTTCTCTCATCCAGCCTGTTTTTTTCATTAACTTCTCTAATTTCTGTTCAAGCCTTCTTCCTGGATCGGATCTATCAGTGTGAACTGAAATGTTCAGACTTGAATGTTTTGCAGGATCCTGCAGCTTTGGTCCTTCATTCATTTCTATAATGAACGTTTCTTTTTCACATCACTTTTTAATTTCGATGCAATGAACTTTTGTAGCGCTCTCAGAAGAATGCATCGGAAGTAAGTGTCCTTTGTAGCCAGTTGAAGAAAGTTTTTAACAACTTAAAGAGATTTCTTGTGCTTCTTAGGTTAGAAAACCTGTCCTCAGGTATGCTGTTTTTAACTAGGATCTTTATCCTTAAAACTACATTGTGGAAACTGCAGACTCCTTCTGTCCTCCAATATGACTTATTTGCAAAGATTCATCTCTGAAAGCCTTTTTTAGAATGAACCGTGTGTGTGTGTGTTTTACAGCAGCTTGATCCTTAGATTAAAACACTCTTCAGGTATTCAGGTGAACTGACTGAAACTGAAACACTTCTAAGATAACAGCAGTGTTTGTTTATGTTCATGAGGAGAAATATGTAGCAGAAGTAATTGTCTTCAGTTGGCAAGAACCTATGCTGTTTCAAATCCTGTCATAAAAGAAAACTGTAAGCTTTAGTTACATTTTGGTTGTTTGTTTACATGACAACAACAGCATGTCTTTTAGATCATGATTCTGTCTAAACAAGGACAACTCAGCTTGCTTGCACATACACACAGTTAATAGATTATTAATAATATTTTTTGGGGGGTCTGCAACATTTATGACCAAAAGAGACATTTTTGTTGTTTTCCACCAAATCAGATTTTTCTGGAGATGCAAAAACTATCTTAAAAAATAAATGGAAACATTGCTGTACATGCAAAATAAAAATATTTTAGAAATAACTTGTTTATATATTCAGTGTGTTTTCTTTGGTTTTTCCCATGGATTTTTACAGCTTTATCAATTAATCTATTGTTGCACCTTTTTAGTGATTTCAAACAGTTTCAGATGTTGTAGCAACATGAAACGTCTTTGACTGTTTTTGCCATTCGATCCATTTTTAGCTGTTAGCTTAGATGTTGTGTCAGGAGATTAGACCCCTTTTGAAACATCATGTATGCAACTGAGATAAAAACAATAACAAAATTCTGAAAGTTTAATTGGAGTTACTGCAGAGGTGCAGACCCCTTTATAACATCATCATCTGGATTAGCAGAGACACATTTCTCCTATACATCAGACACAGAGTAGAATTATATGTCAAAGGAGTTTAGTGCATTATAACAAAACACACCAACAGTTCCGGTTCAGTTTCCACCTGATCTGCTTGCTGTAAACATCCAGTTTATCTGTAGAAGTGTTAACCAGAGTCTGTTTGAGGAACAGCTCTCAGCCTGATATAATCTGGGTTAGATAAAAGTGTGGACTGGTCTTAATGAGCTCAGCTCAGGGTGTGAGGAGCTGTGAGGAGCTGCACAACACCTGGATGCACATGTGGTGTTTTATGTGAGTGATGGGGGAACTCCTGCTGTTCTTTTCACCCCATCTGCATTTTTATAAGCTGTTTTTGAGCATTTAACTGGTGAATAAATCACATATGTTACATCCAACCCAACACAGAGCATCACTGTGTAGAATATTTTGTGGATTATTCCTCAGTGCTATTCATTTCCTACTAAAATCCAATCTTTTTTTCCCACTTTGGCTTTCAAATGCATCAAAAAGTAAATTATTTATGCTTGATTGATATTTCTGTAGGGTTATGTCATTATTACTTAAGTCTTTTCTCCCCCTTAGAATGAATTTAATGTAAAAAAAAACACTAAAAAGAAGAACATTTGGAAACATATGTACGACTACACATATATAGAGATGAAGTTAAATGAAAAGATCCTGTTCAGAGTTTATGAATGTAACTTCCTGTTTGATGAGCAGGACTCAGCACATTCGTTACACTCGCTTCGCTTTCAGGGGCTAAAAATGGTTTGCATTGCTTGCATGTTGAGGCTTGAAACCGCTCGCTCTGCATACCTACACACACACACACACACACACACACACACACACACACACACACACAGCGGTGGGACAGTATCAGTGCAGCAGGAGGACGGGTTAGCTTGTGCTGCAGAGCAGATGGCTCCCACTATGGTCGCGACAACACTTTTTAAACTAACACGAAGACGATCCACAGTCTGTTAAAAGTGGAAACTTTTGGAGTCGGCTCGCTGCAGATGTTTCTAGCCTCTCCGTGAGTCACGCACACTTGAGCCAAGCAGTTACCACTTCCTGCCAGACAGAAAGCCTCTCAATGACCTGCTGCTACTATCAGGACACAGCACAGTCCCGGAAACATCGTAATCATGGGCTCATTCAGTCTTAAACAGGAAGTTTCTGCCTCTAAAATCCCACAAATCAGCTTCATAATTTGTTTTTTGTGCAGAACCAGCATTGCATTTCCTTTCTTTACTGTCATACCACATAGTAAATAACCCTCAGATTGACCTCTATTTCAGTTTCTGAATACGATCAGTCTGCATTCATCCCAGTTGATCCTCTGACATGTTTGTATCCGTCCGACGTGCTCAGCTCCAGCTGTGATCGGCATTTCTGCCCATGTTTGTGCAGCCTGTCGAGGCAGGTGGAGTCAGACGTGCTGGGACTCTTTCTGTGGTATGAAGGAGTTCACACTGCTGCTGTTTCAGCCACCTCAGGGTTTAAGTTTTTCGGTGCTGAAATCTTCCCTCTGAATATTTTTGAAGTTCAGTGAATGGCTCATCACTTTTGTATACTGGAATCAATTCTGCACTGATGCTCGATTTTGTGCCAAACTAGTATTTTTTTAACTGAACAAAAGCATACAGCACCGTTTGTTTGAAGTGGTGGTCCAAAAAAAAAAAACTCCTGGTGCGGTCCTCCGTGAACTGAAAGGAGCCACTGTTATGACCAGGATGTACTCTGTTTTGCCCTCAGTGCTTTGGCACTCGTCTGCACTATCCTCGATCTGTCCTCCGGGCTCCCTGCGCAGGAAGTGTGGAAGTCAGATCTGAGTCCGCCCGGGTCCGGACTCCGGACTACATCTGCACCACATGTGGCTGGATAAACAGACGGCAGGGCTGGATTAACAGGAGACAGGTTCTGGACTGGCTAAAATCGGGACCACATGTGGCTGGGTAAACAGCAGGCTGGTCTGGATGATCTGCAGCCTTTTGAAGAGGCTCACAGTGTGTGTCCACGTTGAATTCACCTGGTGGCTTTTAGTGATAACAATAAGTATCAAAATGATTGGATGGATTCGGACAAATTACCTGTTATACCTGAATCACAGTTCAGATGTCTCAGTTGGATAAATCAAATATATGACCCTGTACATATATTACTATTTCTATTTTTATAATGCATAGTTCATAATGTTCAGCCTGTTTATTAAATCCACGTCCAGAGTTCTTTTCAAGTTTCACTCCTCAGCTCTGTGTTAGCAGCACATGCTATTGATGTCTATTATTCATTCACAGTGCTGCCTGCTTGCTTCAGTTCCTGTTAAGGATGTTCAGTTTACACAGACGTGACTAGTCTTCAGTTTACAGACGGCTCATGAATGGCTCTTTTAGCGGCCACCCATGAACAAGCCCCGCTTCAGGAAACTGCTCCGCTCCGGGACAGTGACGGCATTGATCCCGACGTCAGCAGGAATAATCCTGGCTGGACTGAACTCCACCGTGGCGGCTGGCTGTGATTCGCGACACGTGAAGGCTTACTGCCTCTCTCTTCTCTTTCAGTTACACTAAACTGGGGTATGCAGGGAACACGGAGCCACAGTTCATCGTCCCGTCATGTGAGTATTTCACTCTTTAGTTCTTATTTGAGGTGAATACCTGCAGCCGTCTTAAAATATGTATTACTGCCCATTAAATATGCACGAGTCTGTGACAGGGCTCGTCCTTCTCCACCTGAACTGTCTTTTCTGGTCAGGTATCGCCATCAAAGAGTCGGCCAAGGTAGGAGACCAGGCCCAGCGGAGGATGATGAAGGGAGTGGACGACCTGGACTTCTACATCGGAGATGAAGCCGTAGACAAACCCACGTACGCCACAAAGGTACGCAGTGCTGATGGATCGATTCCAACTGGGTGGAGAAGCCAGTTTTATGCTTCGTTTGCACAACGATTTTTAGTAAAACTGCAAAGCTTTTGTAGTGTTTTGGGTGCATCAAGGGCGCCCAAAGCCAGTGAAAATGCAAGTTTTTGGCTCCGAAGGTGGAACATTTTGAAAATGGAGGAAAAAACAACTTTTCTGAAGCGCTGCTCCTGTGCATGTGCGCCATGGCAAATAGTGAATAATTCTTCTGAACGTGCTCTGCAGGTGGACAATAACAGTGTTTGAATTCAGAGCGTCAGGACGCCCAGTCCTTATTCTCCTCAGACTTGGTAGTGTCAGAGTTGAGATTCTCTTGCAATAGCAATCCAGCCTAAAAAAAAAAAAACAGGCAGTTTGCACTTTAAGCCAGCCTGCAGGAGGCTCTGATCCAGCCCGCCAAACCACCAAGCGAATTGTAAGAATGCGAAGGAAAACATTGATTACGTGAAATGTTTCTGAAGGTTAGCTAACACAACTGATGTGACATCAGTGATGCTGCCATGAAAGATATCAAACTAGCATCAGTCTAAAAGCCGTGCGGTCAGGGGTAGTTTGTAAAAACACCCATAATGCAACAGCTATAGGAGAAGGTTTTTGGACATTTTACTGTATTTTGCATCAGATTGTATCATTGAAATTGGCTTGATGTTGAGATTGTTGTCATTTTCAGTCATAATTGTTTGGTTTTGTGAAAATATAGACATTTTCATCAGATATATCCAGTTCCACAACACAAAAAACCCTTTCAAGTTTAAATTTAAAAGTGATCATGGCTCCATTTAGCCGGTTCAGTCCACTCTAGATGAAATTTAACTGTATGTGGTCCCTAAACTGAAATGTGTTCCACACTCCTTTCTTGGACAAACAAGCAAAGCATTCCCAGATCATGATGATTCCTCCACCGTGCTTCGCTGTTCAGATGATGTTTCCATATCCTTCCCCAATATATAATTGTGTGTTTGTCCACAACCATTTAACATACTGTTTATCGGTTATTGGAGGACTTTCTCAGGGGTTTCATAGTTTTAATGGCACTATTGCCAGTCTCATGATGTGTTTGTCCGATGTGTGAGCAGACATTTGAAGTTGTAGTTGAGTGTGAGCTGCATTCACACACAGATCTTCAGACAGATTGTGAAAAGATGGAGCCATATAAATTCAAATCGGTGTGGACTTTCTTAACTTCCCCTCATTTAAAGTGGTTTCTACTTCTCTGCAGTGAAAGTTCAGGTACAGCAGCTAAAACCATCAGGTCTGTTTCACTTCAGTTTCCCAGGAAGCCTCATGGCACCAGAAAACTGTCCCACTTCTCTAACACACTTCACTAACCTTATTTCCTCGATTGGAGCTTTCTGACCCAGAACCAGGAAACCTGGAAGTATCCACTACTTCACTTGTGCTTCTATAAAGACACTTCAAACAGTTTTTGAAACAACCAGATCACTTCTGAATTGATTTCATTTGCAGAATGAATTGTAGTAAATATCAGCTGGTTGGACACTTTTCTCCAACACAACAGAATTCAGCTCACGATGGTTCGAGTTCTTCATCAGAACACATCAGAAAACAAAGATTTCTTTGTACTTTAAACTGTGCTGTGCAGATATTTGATCAAGCTTTGAGCAGCGTGATCATTTGACATCGGTGATGTTTGACCCGACAGTGGCCGATCCGTCACGGCATCGTGGAGGACTGGGACCTGATGGAGCGCTTCATGGAGCAGATCATCTTCAAGTATCTGAGGGCCGAGCCGGAGGACCACTACTTCCTCCTGGTGAGAGAAGAAGCAGCTCCGCACACTCTGACCGGCTTCACGACCGACCGATCACAGTGTGAAGAAGCTGGGCTGCGTCTTGTGTTTGCAGACGGAGCCTCCGCTGAACACTCCCGAAAACCGCGAGTACACCGCAGAGATCATGTTCGAGTCCTTCAACGTCCCGGGGCTGTACATCGCCGTGCAGGTCAGCCTCGTCTCGTCTCACTGCATTTACTGCTGTGAACACACCACTGTTGGAAACTAATATGTGTGTGTGTGTGTGTGTGTGTGTGTGTCAGGCCGTGCTGGCGCTCGCAGCCTCCTGGACGTCCAGACAGGTGGGAGAGAGGACGCTGACGGGCACCGTCATCGACAGCGGCGACGGAGTCACACACGTCATCCCCGTGGTGAGTTCTCCGGATCGCTCACGTGCCTCGTGCCGCTCTCTGTGCGGCTGAACTTCTGGTCCGACCACCGGGTACGTTGTGGCTTTGAGGCGACGCAGCCGTCAGGTGATCAGGAGGAAACGCTTCACCCCAACCTGAAAACTATTTAATACCTCATTTATCAGGTTTTTGTCCTCAAAACTAGAGAATTTCCCTCTTTTCCAGAGAAGTCTGACTCCACCTGTCTCTCTGCTCAATACGAGCAGACTGCCCGGTTTAAAATAGAGCAGAGAGCCTCAGAGGGTGGAGAGAATTAGTCAGTTTGCAGAAATGTTCTCGCAGGAAATGGTTCGAGGCTGTAATAGACTGAATCAGCACATCTGTGACCGCCGCTGAAAGTGAGGAGCCAAACTCTCAGGAAGTGGCAGTCCACACTGAGAGATGTACGGAGGCTGCAGCTGCAGCTGGAACAGCTGTTCAATGTACGAAACACTGACATCAGGTTAATGGATTTATTTATAGCCGAAAACCAAACAGGCCAAACACTTCTGCTTTATTTGAAATGCCCTAATTTATTGTCAAGCAGAACAAATGACCTGTTTTTCTGAATTTAGTTGTGCCAGTCATATGGAGGGGAAGTTAGAACACCACTGCTGTTTAAGGAGGATATTAGTGCTGCTCGATATGTAACAAATACAAAGTGAATCAACATATAGATTTTCTTGACAACAGACTTCATTATTCTTGGGTTTGTTGCTCATGGGCTTAATGTTCGACACTCCTGATCTACGGCATGTTTTACGTGATTTCGTGCGGCTGTTTAAATGAGTGTTTATGGTGCGAAGCTGCCGTCACAGCATTCTGACAGTGAGTGTGAGGCAGTTCTGAATCCTCCTCTACGCCATGTTCACCCTGTCACTCTGGATTTTATTCCAAAACTTGACTGAAGCTGTGAAAAACATCCCGAGCCCTGATCTGCTTTCATACACTGAACTTATTGGTACTACTTCCTTTAAATCAGAGTCGCTTCCTGAAAATGTTGGTGAGAGATCACTTCACCGAAATCAAACACAGCCGTCTACTTAAAGTGATAAATTAGAAGTAAAGTTATAAACGAAGCTCACTATGCCTGAACAAGCTCTACTCTCCCATCAGTGAAAGGTCTGAAGCTGACAGTAACTGTTCCTCCATTCTACTGCAGTAAAACGTCAGGAAAAACTAATCAGCCTTTGATTTGTGAAAATATAAAACATAATTAGATAGATTCTGTTTTTCTCCCATGGACTGTAACATCAACGATGCTGTAACTACCAGTAATGTAATAATTAACCATAACATTAATCTGCCATTAGTGTCACAATTTTATCCTTTTTTTTCCATCTGAAAAGCCAATAGTGAAATAACCTGTCAATAGTTGGACGAAGTATTTGATCCATTGTTGTGATAACATTTAGCCAATAATCTAATAATATATTACATAAAATAGTAACATTAAAAAAATCTTTAAAACTGTATTAACTGCAGCCAAACTTGTAATAATTCATAAGTAAAACTGCATTTCTTGAAAATACATGTTTTTTAATGCAGTTTGCTAATCAGAATTCGGTGTAGCGGATGGGATTTGCTTAATGTTCATGGATCTGTCAGTGGAAACGGTTGCTGCACAGCTGTCACTTTAACACCAGTGTTTTCTAATCATGATCTGTGGTCTCGATCCAGACCAGCTTCATGGCGTCTCGCTGTGTTGAGGCAGAAGCTGGCAGACTCCAGTCGGGTGGGATCACAGCGGTGGGCTCTAACATCCTCTGTTCTCCCTGCAGGCCGAGGGTTACGTAATCGGCAGCTGTATAAAGCACATCCCCATCGCCGGACGAGACATCACCTACTTCACCCAGCAGCTCCTGAGAGAGCGGGAGGTGGGGATCCCGCCGGAGCAGTCCCTGGAGACCGCCAAGGCAGTCAAGGTACAGACCCACAATGCAGCTCACAGCTACAACCGCTTCTGCTGGGAAAGCTCCAGCGTTTGATTTAACTTCACTTTAATAGTTTGTCCTTGGAACAGGAGTCCTCTGTTTTCTTTTTAAAGGTAATCTGGGGGAGCTTCAAGGCAAACGTGTGAATCCATTTGGTTTATGCTTCATAACACTCCCTGAAGGGGCTGAAGTTTCAGATATCAAGCTAATTATAAAACTCGGAGTTTATTTTTTTATTTTTAGATCTGCCATTTCACAACATTTTATATTGCACAACTCAAAGGAAAAAAAATGTAAAGTTCCCCAATTTTCAATTTTGTTCAGTGCCGCAATTTTTCTGCCCAAAAATAAAATCTCTTTAATACTACACTGCAGAATATGTAGAAGATTGATCAGATTATGAAGAAAACTGAATCCATAAAATTGCTGTGATACCTGGACAATAACATGACAGCCTGTGAGAATGACTTCATCGCCACATTTGATGACTTTTGATTTCAGCAGATTGATAAAAGTACTAAATGTTCTCCTTTTATTCCAGAATCCTCAAATTCTTTAAAAAAGAAAAAAAGAACAAATGTTTGAATTGACTTGTTTCGTTTCTTATATTGTCTGATGCTCTTGTTTTTTTTTTTTTTTTTTGTTTTTTTTTTCATTTTCCTGTGACCGGACTCTTCAAATATGCTTCACCTCAGCAGAAAACTCATTTCGCTCCAATATGAAGCAGAGTTAAGCGGAAAAAAGACTCTTGAATTGTTCAGTTTGGAGAAAAATGAGCAGAGAAAGCAGACAATGTGTATTTCCTCACAGTGTCACTAGAGGGCGCTGTGTGCCCACCAGCGTGTGACTCCTCTCTCTCTCATCCTTCACACATCCTGCGCTCACATAATGAAAAAAACACGACCTCTTCAGTTCCTCTGAATCTAACACACACACACACTGTGTCTCCGGCTCTTTTCTCGCCAGGAGCGCTTCAGCTACGTGTGTCCAGACCTGGTCAAGGAGTTCAACAAGTACGACACGGACGGATCCAAGTGGATCAAGCAGTACACCGGCATCAACACCATCAGCAAGAAGGAGTTCACCATCGACGTGGGCTACGAGCGCTTCCTGGGGCCCGAGATCTTCTTCCACCCGGAGGTCAGTGTCTGCAGTGTCTGTTTATCCACACTGAGAAAAGAAAATGCTGAGCTGGATACAGTCTGGAACCAGTCTGGCAACATTTATCAACAAATAATCGTCATATTGAGAGTGAGCACGACTCCACAGCTGGATGCTCAGGGCAGCCATGATGGTGCTGCTTGCAGAGCTCCATGTTTTCTCAGGTGTTGCACTGTCAAAAGTTTGAGAACCACTGAACTGGAACTCAACACAGAAAATAAACGTAGCGTGTTTATTTATTTAGAGAAATGGAAACTTCCACGCTTCTCTCCTCTGTTTCCACACGAGTTCAGGAAGAAGACAAGCCGTATCGTCACCGGAGAGTTTGTTTGAAAACAGAGAGAAAAACCGTCTCAGCAGCCGTGTCTGACGCGGAATAAGTCCAGTATTAAAGTCGTGCACAGTGCGGAGAAGTCTGAATAATAAATCTAACGTTCTCAAACAAGCTAGAGCAGAAGTCCTGGACGATTCATGGTGCAGCATTAACTCCAACCTGTTTGGCTTTATCACGCTGCGGTCGTCCTCTTCTCAAACACACGCTGCAAACACCTTTTCCTTCACTGCATTTTGTGCAAAAGATTTTCACTGAAGCTGAAAAATTAAAAAAAAAAAACACATTTCTGAATGTCGTCACTTCATCTATTGATTTTCACAGAAAAATATAAAATCGATGTTTTGAGCTGAGATTTACAGGCAGAAGGCTGGAACAGAAGCGTTCACAGACTGTCTACAGATATAAAGAGGAGGAAAAAAGATCATGTAAACAAGTGAATAAGTAATAACTTAGAAATCATCAAACCTTTACTTTAAACTATACTTATCCAAGTACATGTATAATTTTACTTAATGCTTGTTAGTTTTATCATTTGCAGTAATATTAATCAGGTGTTGCTTTATGTTTGAGTCATTTTCAGAGTTAACAGTCATAACCAGTTCTAATATAATTAAAATGAAGCTGATTTTTTTTCCCCCTCCTGGTTTTGTGGCGCCCTCTGGAGGCCACAATCCTCTTAGCATTCGCCCATATTGCCAGAGTTAGGGTTAGAGTCAGTCGGCTCTATCTACTTTGTCAACCTGCTCTATCAACTTCACATGAAACTGAATAAAATGAAACCAATAAAATAAGTCAGTTTTCTTCCTTTTCCAAAAGTTAAACTGGAAAAAATGCATGAAGTCGGAGAAAGAAGTGTTATGAATATCTGTTTAAAATCTGGAATCTGAGTTTAGTTTAATTTGAGCAGCGAGTTGATGGAAACATGTAACGTCCTGTCTTGCTTGTTTTTCATGGTCCCAGTTTGCCAACCCGGACTTCACTCAGCCCATCTCTGAGGTCGTGGACGAGGTCATCCAGAACTGCCCCATCGACGTCCGGCGTCCGCTCTACAAGGTCAGAAGGCCTGCAGCGCTCTTCCAGTCCCCTGGCTCCTCTCTCTTTCTCTCTCAGGGGGATTTAATGCATTCAAGCTTTGATTCTAACTGTGAACTCACCGGTTCGAGAGCTCCAGCGGTTGACTGGCGCAGGTTTCAGGTGTGACGTGCTCCGCTGTGCTTCTCCTGCAGAACATCGTCCTCTCCGGAGGATCCACCATGTTCAGGGACTTCGGACGCCGCCTGCAGAGAGACCTGAAGAGGACGGTGGACGCCCGCCTGAAGATGAGCGAGGAGCTGAGCGGCGGCAAACTCAAGGTGAATAAATGACGCTGGAAAAACACCTGAAGCCCGTCACGCAAAACCGACCAACAGAACAATCTGCCGAGTGTTTGCGAGGCGTGTGACGCAGTGGACGGTGGCGTTCTGCCACTGCAGCCTCAATCTTTCTGATCGCTGTGTCTCTTCTTCCGTCCGCAGCCCAAACCGATCGACGTGCAGGTCATCACTCACCACATGCAGAGATACGCCGTGTGGTTTGGAGGGTCCATGTTAGCTTCCACTGTAAGTTCACCCGAGGGCAGATGTTACCAGGAGAGGCGGAATCTTGTTAGGAACTGTTGTGAAGTTTAATATAAACTAAATATTTGAGCACTGTAGTTTATGTTTTACCATCAGACATGTTTCGTTGTGAAATATCCTTCAATCTGAATAAACCTTTACTCCTCTAAAGCATCAAATCCTGCTGCAGATCAAGATCTGTTGATGCATGTAAAGAAACCCGAGTCAGTTTATATGAGAAACTTACTCTGAATTCTAACATTTGGCCGGACTTACAGGAAGTCAGAATTTAACCAGTTAACTGCTGGCTGAAGCAATTAACAAAAAAGTAAAAATAAATTAAATAACGTTTAAAAAAAATAGCCAGTGAAACAAGTTTTCCTTTGCAACAAAAAAATAAGAAAACAATTTAAAATCAATTAACACCAAATTAAAATTCAGAAATCTGGATCTAGCAAATAAAAACAGGGATTTGGTGATTTTTCATTTTTCTTTTCATTTTACGTTTTGAGATCAGAATGTTTAATCTGAAACAGTTTAAGATCCTGTTTCAGGTGAAAATGCATCGGTTGTCTTTTCACTTTCACCCGTTGCCACGGTGACTGAGTTCCACTTTAAGAGACGTTTCTAAAAAATTGTTTTCATCAGCTCTCAGCAGTGTCAACAGACGTCCATGTTTGTTTGTTTCCCCTCAGCCGGAGTTCTACCAGGTCTGTCACACCAAAAAGGACTACGAGGAGATCGGACCGAGCATCTGTCGCCACAACCCCGTGTTCGGAGTCATGTCCTAACTTTTCTGAGAGGAGGAGGAGGAGGAGGAGGAGGAGGAAGGTGGTGGTGAGGGAGGGGAGGTGGATTCCTCATCCAGGCTCTGGATGTGTGACGAGCTGGAGATCCAGACAGAATAAAATAAATTAGAAAAAAAAAAAAAGACTAAACAGACGGGCTGGAAAATATTGTGAATGTTCATTTATTGTTTTTTTTTTTTTCTTTTTTGATGTGAGGGAAAACAGAAGAAAACTTTAAGAAGTTTTCTGGTTGTTGAGCTACATGGAGGAGAGGAGGACGATGATGGTGGTGGTGGTGATGATGAAGAGGATGAGGATGTAGGTCGAAGATATTGACGATACCAGAGATGAGACAGACTCCTTGACGCCAGAACAAAGTATTTATCCTTAAAAAAAAAAAAGAATAAAAGAGTCCAGGACAGATCCGAGGACTCGTCCACCACTTCAGAACATTTTCTGTTGTCTGTGTCTCACGGTAAGAGCTTGTTTATATTTCATACTAAAGTTTTTTATATGTAAAACTTGGGACATGCGGGGTTTAAAGAGAGAGAAGATAATGAAACGATCCCTGTGTCAGTGAGAGACTGAGCTCCCGCCCTTTATTCCTTCTACGTGAACCCCCGTCAGGCCGGCTCTGAAAGAACAGAAACTGAATCAGAATGACTGTCAGACCAGTATTAGACTAGAAACTTTGTTTTTTATTGTTATTAAATACCAAACTATTAAAAGGATGGAATTTGTGTATTTAATGCCTTGCAACATTCCAATAAAGGCTCCAATTTGTTTCTAAGCTCCAGTCTCTTCATTTACTGAACGGTCCACTCTGAAGATAACATATGTTGAACCCAATGAGTGTTTTCAGACTATAAATCACAATTTTTGTTAGTTGATGAATCATGCAATTAATGTTAAGGAGGAAGTTCTATCAAAACCATGTGTGACCACTAGATGTCACTGTATGACAACAGAAAGCTGCTGCAGTACCACAGAAAAACCTTTAAAGCAATACTTCAACATTCTGGCAAACTGGCCCATTTAGCGCAATTATTTAGTCATTTCGAACAGTATACTTACTTTTTTGTGAGGGCGAGCTGTTGTTTATTCAGAGGTGAGTCGGGGAAGGTTTTCGGGACGGACACAATGGAAGTGGATGGTATTTTGGTTCCCCCTCGTCAAACTCATCAAATACACAATCCAACAACCCCAAAACACTTTGGTGGGCAAATTATAATCCGCACATTCACTACGCTGTGGAACACCAACAAATAATATTGTAGCGTTACGACACTAAAGCAAATACTGGGAACTACTTTTTCTTTTGAAATCACTACGCCCAGACAAGTAGTTCCGTCTTAGCAATATTCGCATAAACAACTCAATCTCGTAATTTTGCATTAATATTTCACAGCGTAGTGAATGTGCGGATTATAATTTGCCCACCAAAGTGTTTTGGGGTTGTTGGATTGTGTATTTGATGAGTTTGACGAGGGGGAACCAAAATACCATCCACTTCCATTGTGTCCGTCCTGAAAACCTTCCCCGACTCAACTCTGAATAAACAACAGCTCGCCCTCACAAAAAAAGTAAGTATGCTGTTCGAAATGACTAATGAATTGCGCTAAATGGGCCAATTTGCCAAAATGTTGAAGTATCGCTTTAAAAATGACGAGCATACAATCCGATTTCTTACAAAAACGACCAAATGCAGATTTGTTTTGAATTCAGCAAACCAGAGAGACATTCAAAGAAGTTGTCTTACATGTTGCATTCATTAAAGTCATCAGATTTAGAAAATGAAAAACTTATTGTCATCTTTCTTGAATTTCTTTTTGTAGATTCATATCATAAGTGTCTTTGCCGTTATATATTTTATGGAATTTTTTTGGATTTGGAGCAAATTTAATTGCATTTGAAACATTTCAACAATTAAAGAAAATTCATTCGCATATTTAAAGGTGGAAAAAGACGAATACAGTCAGTTGTGAATTCAGGCCCAAGACATAAATTTAACTTGCATTCACTGTCTGGTTTATTTAATGTGCAAAGTTACGCTCTGTAAATCCAACATGCTTTACACATTAGTAGTCCCTGACTGAAGCCTGTTTTTTTTCCACTTATGATTAACTTCCCTGAATTAATTTGAAATAATCTCATTTGCTCAGTGAGTCGTGTACAGTGCACGGCCACGTTCCTCCTCAAGTTCCCTCAAATCAAGTTCTAATTTCAGACAAATAATTTATCAAAATAATTTAAGTTTGGTTTAGGTCTGTGTCAGTAATTAACTTCTTTTTCTCATAAACTAAATAAACATTTTTAAAAAACACCGAACGATCCAGTGTCAGCAGGATGTGTATTCGTGAGCTTCCAGTATCAAATTCCTCCAGGAATCTCCTCTATTCATAGCAATAAATAACACAAATTCAACAAAAATACAATGCTTTTGCAGATGTTAGCTTTTTTTCCCTTCATAAAACACATTGACAGACTAAAAATAAGTCAGCATGTTGTACCAGATGGTGTTTTGTAAGAATAATTGGCTGGGTTTTGGAGAAAAACTCATTTTCTTACAGAAAGAACACAATCAATCAAAAATGGGATTTTTTTTTTTTTTTTTTTTTTTTTTTAAACACCCGGTGGAAAAATAAACACTTTTTTTTGGGCAACTTTCACACAAAGCCCCCATGGAATGTGATAATTCAGCAAATTTTCAGAAAATTTATGAATACTTTTTTTTTTTCATGCAACAATTCTGAACTCCACGTCATTTTTTTTTTAAACATGATGCAGGAGACTCGGTTAGCTGCTCTGTCTGTTTATTGTTTCTTTTCAGTCGTTTGGTTAATGTGGTAAATGTAATGTTATTCCATCTTAATATGTTGTACATTTCATTTCATTATTATTATTTTTTTTTTTATTTTTTTTTTTTGTCACTTCATTTAAAAAAAAAACAATAAAAAGCTCAACAAAGGCAGCAGAGGTGTTGGAGGTTTTTATTGCCATCAAATGCCAGGAAGCGGCGGAGTGAAGAGCTCCGGCAGAGCAGAGAAATCACATTGTTGGGGAAATGTCACGTGGAAACTCTCCCAACTGTTGGCCTTTTGGAAGCGGCGGGCTGTGAAGAGCCGAGGAGGCGAGAAGCGGCTCACTTTATGAAACGTGACATTCAGGTAATGACTGCAGAGGCCGGAGCGGTGGCGGTGGGGCAGTGGAGAGACACGCCGACGGCCCGCAGAACGACGGGGGAGGGGAGGCATCGCCGAGGTCGGTTAGCTTTTCCTCGCGCTCAGAGGACGCGTCGGGAAAAGTGTGTTCGGACAAGTTTCTGTGTTCTTTAGTACCATCAGGAACAGTTTCTGTCAGATTGCTGGCTGCTGCATGACAACGGGGGAAGAAAGCGGCTCTATTAAAACCCAAACATGAAGCTTCACAAAATGCCACGTGCGTCCCAAATGTCTTACGTTCTTGTTGTCAGTGTTGCCAGATCCTCATGGTAGTTTCCAGCCCAAGCACGACTGAAAACCCGCCCATTTTTATAAAAACCAGCCCAATTCGGCCAAACCCATGAGATAGCGCCAAAACATTACACACGCAACAGAAAACACTTCCTAAGCATACAAACCTTCATATAGTGACCATAGCGAGGATAAACAACTGTATAAGACACCTCTCTGGTGCCACAATACAAAAACAATGCATTTCAAAACTAGCGCCTGCTCTCTCATGTGCACAGCACGGCTCTCACATGCACGCGCGCACACACGCGGACACACACGCACATCCTAATGAAATTATCTTACCTTCGTGAAGAATCGGGCTGAAGTTCCATTTTTTCTTTTTTATTACTTCGAACGTTGAACTCGCCAATTAATAGGGAAACCAGTTCTTCCAAAACACCGGCTCCGCTCCGGGTTCTGGACTCTTCTCCTCCGCTAGTTAGCTGCTGCGTTCAGGTGACTGGAGCGAGCTGCGGAAAACTGAAACTCGGTCGTTCACATGAAGGCAGCGGTGACAGCTGGACTCAGGAGACACTCAGGAGACACGTGAAGGAAGCGTGGACTATTTGCAGAAAGGAACGGCTCTCAGACAGCTGTGAACCGGCTCTCGTCGTTCACTTAAAAGAGCCGTTCAAACGAACGGCTTGTTCATTGAACGTCACAGTAACTGTCTGTGGGGGATGACAATGGTTGCTGCAGACTACTGGTTTTTCGCATCTGCCGCCTTGCAGTCGTCTCAGCGCGGTACACAGTGGAGGGGGGTGTGTCGCGTTTCTGCACCGGCCGCGGAAGAGCGGACAGGCGTGATTTCCGTGAAAAATTCCGCTATTGCGGAACTTGGGCTCCCGCCCAAGTCTGATTTTTCCAGCCCAAGGAGTTAAAACCAGCCCAATTTTTACATGCCCGCCCAAGGCTCTTTTTCCCAGCCCAATGACTTTTAAAATAGCCCAATTGGGCGGGAACCCGCCCAATCTGGCAACACTGCTTGTTGTTACTGAGTAAGTCCAGCAGGGGGCAGTGCAGGTTGTTGGCTGTGATCTACTTGTTCCTGTTTGTTTCTATTTTTCACTTTTTTTCATTCTACAACACCTTAGTTTCTCATATTATTGTTTCTGTTGAATCTTCACATTCAAAGAGCCCTCAGTAAATAACTATAGAAGCGTCGTAATGAAGGCGTTT
The DNA here is from genome assembly GCF_902148845.1 of Salarias fasciatus. Lineage (NCBI taxonomy): Eukaryota > Metazoa > Chordata > Actinopteri > Blenniiformes > Blenniidae > Salarias > Salarias fasciatus. The sequence goes on from NC_043760.1 coordinate 9,541,646, forward strand.
TGAATGCGGCGTCTCGTTCTGTGTTGATTCTCCTGGTCTGCTGTCGTTTTTAATAGTTGTAATCGGAGCCTGTTTTCTGCTTCATGATCGTCTCTGTACAGGTGTAATGTTCAGGATGGACAGTGAGAGACTGGAACCTCTGCGGCTCCGTCACGCCACGGTTTCCTCTTTCCAGACTCACCATGAAAGTCTGACTTCCAGCATTTCGATTTCCTTTGCAGGAGCGAAGAACGAAGCGACAGCCTCATCTGAATGGAGGCGCAGCGTCGCCCTGAGCAGGTAATCGCTTCTAACTCAAAGTCAAACATTTGCACCCCAGCAGCAGGTTGAAATCTGCATATAAATGGCATTATCCTCCCAACAGGAAGTCAATTTAGAAAAATGCTGGCCGCTTGTTTTTGTGCGGCGTTGTTTTTAGTCTGACATCCACAGAATTTCTCTTTACAATGCGGGTCTCGTAAGAGGATTTAAATTCATTCATGGATGCTCAAATATATTCTTCCTGTGTTCGAGGTTGTTACAAAATCACTTTATGGGAGTTAAACCTTCGGAATTAAGCCAGACGTTCAATCTGGAGGTGCATCAAATAAGCCTCAGGAAAAGCTTTTTCTCCACTGCGTGCTGTCCGAACACGCCTGTGAACACATGCAGTTCTGCTCACGTCCAGCAGATGTCACTCCTCCTTCATCCCTGGGCTGCCCCCCGCCCCGCTCCACCCCCCCTCCTGCTGCTCTGGGACCCTTGGCACAAACCTGCAAACTAATGGGAAGCAAATCACTTGGCCGCATGAGCCACATGCAGGGCGGGAACATCCAGCGGGCGGCCTCAAACCTTTTCATAAGCTCCTGTTTTTCCGTGGCCGTGCAGGTGAGAGGTCCGAGAAGTAGGAGGAATTAACGTCCGCGCCAGGACCGTGCGCAGGAGCGATGTGCAGGCACGCGCCCGGAGAGGCTGCGGGAAGGTTAAATACTGATATGTCACGGCAGGCAGATGGATTTGACAGGGCATTTCCTCCCGGAGCCCAAATCGCTGCCGCCTTTACTCCACTCGGCCGTTGTCCTGATTCATTTCAGGGCTAATGACACATACACGGCGGCGATAGCCGGCACTCCCGCTTCACGGGAGGAACTTATAGCTCCTCGTCTGGGGGGGAACTTGCCAGAAATCAGATGTTAGCTCAGTTGAGTGAGTGCCAGTGACAGGAGGGAGGCTGGTGCGCCGTGCGGCTGCAGGCTGTCGGCGTATGAAGACAGACGAGGTGCGGGAGGCAGCTGCTCGCTCGCCGTTTTCTGCTGATGCAGACGAGTGGAAGAGGAGCCGCCGCACATCTCCGGCAGCTAATGTGCTTTATTGTTATTGCTGCCATTATGGCGGGAAGGATTCTGTCCTTCACTATGGTGTCAGGATTAAAAAAAAAAGAGGCTTTTCATTACGGCACACCGGCTCAATGGGGGAAAGATGTGATTATGCTGCAGCGCTCCACCGTATACTTTAAATCTGTGTTTATCGTCCCGGTTTGGCCCGACGGGGCTGGAAGGGAGCCAGGGGAAAGTTTGTTGAGCACGTGCTTCAAAATCAATGTTTCCCCTTGTGAGAATCCCACTTGTCATTGCGAGTGTGTGTAACTTAGTGAAGCCTCATTATCAAGGAATGAAGATCATCATGCTGTTCACATTTTCAGACGGAGACTCCACTGGGGTCGGACTGTCGTCAGCAGGTTGGACGGAGATACAGGGAGACTGGAAGAGTCACAGTGCTGTTCTCTGATGAAAGCTGTCACAAGCTATTGTCTAGAAACAGGGCCGGCTCTAGGCATAGGCGAACTAGGCGGCCGCCTAGGGCGCCACGTCCCGAAGGGGGCGCCGCGGTCGTACAAGGGGCGCCACGACGCTCTGTGTTCCGTGTGCCCCGCTGTGCAGCGGTCCGACGCACCGCACTCCTCGTCCTCGGCGCTGCCCGGCACTGATCGGTATTGTTCGGCATCGCTCCTCAGCGCCCCCCCCCACCCCCCCCCCCCCCCCCCGCTCAACAAATGTCGGGACCGCTTGAAAAACACACTCCCAAGGGGCGCTCGTCTCGGGCTCGCCTAGGGCGCCTCTGAAGCCCGGGCCGGCCCTGTCTAGAAAGTCACTATTTCACTGAACTCCTGTTTATTTTCACGCAGCCTGATGGTAGCGACTGATATTTGAGGTGCTGGGAGCAATTTCAACTCAGTGTTTTGCTCAAGGACGCTTTGACATATGATCAAAACTCCCAGTGACATTCAGGTTTTAGAGCATCTTCCTCACTCTTACATCCAGATAATAGAGCATTTTGCACACATCTTCCACTGACAGATGGATTGTGACAGTAACAGAAGATAAAGATTGTAAAAACATTTATTCCTCTTATCTGTTATGTTCCACAGAGCAGTCCATCACTGTCCTGGCTGCTCTTTGAATATTTCTATGAACAATGCAGTGTCTTGATGAAGCCAGTAAATATTCTCTGATGCATCAATTTAATCAATGAAAAAGCCCCAAACCGTAATTGTCTCATTACCAATTCGCTCCGTTTCCTTTAATCCTGCTGTTTCTGAGGCCGGCCTGAAAGTCAGAGCCCTGCCTTCATTAGAAACACGCTCACAGCTCCTCGCCATGTGCCAGGCATGCCAGCCTCTATTCCGGTGCACACTGGAGCTGATGTCCCCCGATGGCTTCTCCTACATTTAAAAGTTTTCCTTTCCTGCCAGAACTCTCCTCTAAACTCTCCTGCAGCTCCCCCCTCCTGAAGATACAGACAGATAGGAGGAGATGTTGAAGTTTCTCTTTCCAGGAGTTTGAACATCCTCACAGTGAACTTCACATTTAACAAGCGGTAAACATGAGAGACGTGTGATAACTCTGGTATTCTGTTTCTGATGCCAAGTAAAGCCACGCTTTGGAGCAGTGATAACTGTTCCAGTTGTCTCACCACAACTAATTTGTCTTCTCAGCCTTGCTTAAATCCTCATGCTGGTGCATTTTTATCACACATTAACCCGTGAGCCTCAGTCACAGAGGTTGGTTAATATTGATGCTTGTGGGTCTTCAAACCGAGCAAGGAGTCAGAGCTGACTTCCAGCATCGGAGAAGAAAGAGACAGGCAGTCTTAAACCTGTCCATCACAGCTCGCTTCTTGTTAGTCTCACTCAAATCCTGACATTTGTCCTTTTTTCCTCTTGAGGACAAAACGTTCTGTTGCTGCCTCATAAATACCACCCAGTGCCCTCACTTCACCAGCCAGTGGTCATAATGTTATGGCTCATCGGTGCATCGTGGCCTCTTTAATCTTTGCTGGACAGATTTAAATCCCACTGTCGTGTATTTTGTGCCACACAGATAAAGTCTGTCATCAGCCATTCAATCTGAGTGACGGCTCTCTAAATCTGCGCTAAAACAATACAAACACATTAAACAAAAACATTTGAAATATTTGTTCCACAAACAGCTGGAGAAAACAAACTCATCTTCAGATTAGGGTAAATGTTTGGGGAAAACCCAGATTACAGTGAATTGGAGGTAAATCCTGTTAATCTGACTCTTAGTTGAAGACAAACTGTACTTTCACAGCCATTTTTTTATATCATGGAAGAAAAAAAACCTTCCGTCAAACCATCTGTCAATCTCATCTCCCAATTTACACCCGAGCCTCGTCTGTATTCCCTGTTTTCCTCCGTGTGCGACTTATCTCCGTGTCGGCTGTTATTAACTCCGTGTGAATCAGGCGATGAAGCTGAATTACTCATCGGATTCAGTTTTCTCACTCGCTGCCCTTCGAGTGCGACCGTCCAGCACACACACACACACACACTCACACACACACGTTGAAGACCATCGCCGATCACCGTCACTCACGTCTTCGTGCTCCGGCGGCTCGTTTGCGGTCAGCGCCACGTCTCTCCCGTCTTCACCACGTTTCCTTCTGTTCCGCAGCCTGTTCCAGTACTCCGAGTGATTACCGCAATTGTTTGGCAGAAGAAGTGAGGAGCGGCGCCAAATCCCGGCCGTGCGCGATCAAGGTTGGGAGACGCATCTTCTGATACGCTGCAGAGGCCGGCGAAGCCTGTCTGAGGTTCCAGAACAAGGACAAGTAGACAAACCAGATGGCTCAGAGCAAGTTGAGTTGTTTCTGTCAAACTGGTACAAGCTGGTGCACAACTCCGATTTCTATATATAGTGCATTATTTTCAGTAGATCAGCTTCCACGTGCCTGTTCATGGTCGCTCTGAAGGGATGAATCTACAAAAAAAAAACGATAAGAAAGAGTGGAGTTAATCAGCTTTGAAGCTTTTGGTGCAGAAGTTTGTTGTTGGGCCTCAGCAGCAGCATTTCAGCTGAAATCTTTAAGGCACAAACGCTTTGATCTGAGAGAACAAGAGCGCTGCAGCCTGATTGAAAGCAGAATGTTTTAAGTATTGTGCGGCGGCTCCGGTGCGGGTGCAGAGACCAGACTCCAACGGCAGCGAGGTTATTTGCCGGGTTCGGATCGGTTTAAATGAAAGTTGCCACGGCACAGAGGCCCGGCTGCGTGTGATCCTCCTTGATGCGGATTTTCTCCCTCGGCAAACTACAAAGAGCGTGGTCAAGCTGAAGAGTGGAAGGACGACATCGAGGTTGTTGGGTATTTTTTTTTCTTCTTCTTCTTTTCTTTCTTCCTTTTTTTTTTATACTCATTTGGCGCCTTAACTTGGAGAGTCGGGGGAGATAAAAGCGGCTGAAGTCTGAGGCTCGTATAGAAGTGGATAAGATAGAGTTCAGGAGGACGTATCAAGGAGACGGGCCGAGATGCGGCGGCTGATAGGAGCTTGAAGGGCGGATGGATCCACTCCTCTTCAGGCTGAAAGCAATCAGGACAGGAGGAGAAAGGAGGCGGCTCGGTCTTGTCTTGTTCTCCACGAGGCACTTTCATCTCTGCAAAGATCGTCTCCGTCCATAAAATCCTGGATAATGCTCGTGTAGGACGCATCGAGACAAGATAAGCACAGATTTAACATCACCTGCGAGCCTGGCGGCTGAAACTGCCCAGTTTGGAGAGCAAACGCAAACCTCAAGATACTGTAGCTGCTCATATATTGACTGTTTAATTATTGTCCAAATTCTGCTCAGAATCGCCGCGGTAATATCCTTGGCAGGGAGGATTTATTTGCATAGGGCTGTTAAAGAGTCTGGCCGGCGATGGCAGAAAGGGCGGGAGCAGCTTCTGAATCTCTCCAGGAGGGAGTGTGTCGGCTCTGCTCAGCTGGCAAACCTACACATCCGTGACACACAGGAGCAGATGGTCCCGCTGACCTTACCGCGCAATTCCAACAGCCAGAGCGGCGCTTTTCCAAACAAAGGGCATTCTGGGATGTCACATTTCGACAGTACCAACGCCAAACAGGATTATTTGTCAGCGGAATAATCGTCGTTTGAGGCCAATACAAAAGGATGGAGCCGGCGTGAGTCGCTGCTTTCCCTCATTAAAAGACCAAACCCGGCGATGCTGTTTTCCAAAGAACCCCCGAGCTTCCAGATACAGCAAATAATGCCCCCATACTAATGGGTTTTTAATTTTTTGGGGAAAATTAATTCTCCTGTAATCACAAATTAGAGCCATAATGATATGTATAATTTTGGCAGCAGCATTTAAATCCTTCAACCACATGATTATGCATAATTTTATTACCCTCATCAATAATTCAAGCAGAACTTCAAATCAGAATCAATGGATGGATGGTGGAGTCAAACCATCCGGCATTTAGTCCTGCATGGAGTTTTATCATTTTTTTATTACGCGGGATTAAAAAATGGTCTGTTCACTCCACAGTACTAAAACAACTAATGTTCTGATGCAGAATTTCTTTACTTTATTCAAACATTTATGCATCTAGACAGTTTCTTTCAAACAGAATGACTGAATTACTCAGAAATAATGACCTGAATTTGCACTTTCCTTTCCAATATTTGCACACAAAATTTAGCATCTTTTAGAGGTCAGTAAAAAAAGAATCATTTTAACCAGCAGCATTTTAACTGCCCACAAACACACTGGTAGAGGTTAGTCCAGTTCCAAAGTAGGATCATTTCTTTAAGTAAGTTACTAAGTGAGCAGTACTTTTGTCTTTGGTATCATCTGAGCTGTCGAGCGTTGAGAGCTAAATGCTCAGTATTCTTTAAATACGGTGCTACATTGAAACATTAGAATATTATAACTGCTTCACAGAATGCAAACATCACTGTATATTATTCATGTATAATCTACTCCCATCATGCAAAGTGCCTCTTCTTAAAAAATACACAGAAGTGTCAGCACATCATGGATTCCCTCAAGGACGTGGTTGCAGCCTCTTTTTTTTCCTTTTTTTTTTTAAGTGAAGCACTTCACAGCACACTCGAAAGTCTGAAGATGCACTGCTTCAGAAACGGGTCACAACAGGTTGAATGTTAATTAACAGCATTTTTCAGCAGTGAAGAGGTCTTGCAATCAGTGCTTTGATATTCACGCTTTTAAGGTAACAACATCAGGCAGCTAATGCAGCTCCAATTAGACGAAATTATCTGTCCAAAGTGGCTGTTCAGTGGGTAAGAAAGATAGACGGAAGAAGGGAAAAAACGAAGTTCGCATTTTAAAAGAAAGTCTCGGGAACAAGTTGCTCCATGGTGCTCACGTCTAATGTGCTTTTTGAGCTGTTCTGCTTGGATGTGCTCAGGAGGGAACTGTGTAAGACCTCTGAAGGTCTTCTGAAGGTCCTGAAAAGACCCTTCAACAGGTTTTCTACAATCCTGCTTTCTTTTTGTAATCAGTTTATTCAAAAAAGACTTGTGAATTTCTGTGTGAAATAGAAAAACGTTGAGTTTCAGCCTCCTGGGTTTCCTTCCACACTCCAGAAACAGACACCTGAGGCCAGCTGGAGATCCTACACTTACTGATCCTGGATGACGAGTTCAGGTTCTTTCATTTCTCTCTGTTTATATTATTAACTGATACAATTAAATGAATAAATGATGAAATTAATGTTCTTTTCGCTTAAAAAACCCATGCTTGGTTAATTGAGTTAGAGGCAGTCTTGTAAGTCTCATAATCTGTGTATTTGCTTTCCATTTGTATGCCTGCTGCATCCAGAAAACAGACTTTTATCAGCGTTTCTTCCCTCCAGCTGGTTCCTCGCGCTCTGAAAAGACGCCTCAATGGCACACCGAGCTGCAGAAACTGTCTGCCGGCTCACTTTTCCCGAGGTTACGCTCGGCTGGAGCTGCTTCATCACGCTGCGGATCGGACGAGCCAACACTTCTTCTTACTCTCTGCCGTCCGCACCCCGCTGCGCTGGTTTTGGTGGATCTGCACAAACCTGCAGTGCAGCATGCAGAACATGCCGCACCGTGTTCACCACCTCCTCACTAACCCATCAAACTCTACAAACACTAGAATTTGGTGTTTCTGAGTATTGGCTGCAATAAGCCTATTTGGTGAGTATATTCAGGATTATGTCTATATATTTCATCTATATTCAGAATTTAATAATATTTTTCTTTTAAATTGATTGAAATTTACATATTATCCTTACTGAACTGACTTTCCCTTCATCTTAGATGTATGAACCAGTTTATATCACGATCATTCGTACCATTTTAAAGGTGATAAAGTCCTGAAAAATCCCTCAGTCAATCAATAAATTGGAATAAATATGCCATCAACTACAGATATTACTAAAATTAAATTTTTTATTGTGATTTCCCTAATTCAGATATTCACGTTTCTATTCATTTGTTGATCTTATCCAACAAAGAATCAGGATTTTATGTAATCGTACTAAAGTAAATGGATGTAACAGTGGATTCTCTATGACATTATTTTCCATGTATTCCATTCTAAATGGTTAAAATAATTAAATTAGTTTCACGTGTGAAGTTATTTCTGGCTACATGTGTTTGCAGTGTTAAAATGTCACAGAGTGGTTTTCCTACTTGGCGATCATGTCGCCTGTGAAGGAATAAAAGCTGCAGCGAGGAAAACGAAGCCCGACGCGGCGAGGCGGTGACAGGTGTGGTGAGCGAGGCTGTCGGTGCCCCGGGCGTCTCCGAGAGGAGCTGCTCACGGATAATAAGGTGTGAGGCGAGCCGTTCGGGGGCTGTCAGGTCAGGAGGAGGAGGAGCGCCGTCAGGACGCCGTTCAGGGGGGAAATCTGAGCGCTCGATCTCGAAATCTCTTTGTGGAAGTGTCAGCGGCTCAGAGGCCCGCATTGTCTCTGGTGAGACGAGTGGAGCACTGCGGGCCTGACGAGCCGGCCGGAGGGGCTGTGGGGGACAAAAAGTTCCACCTTGCTGTTCTCAAAAAGCTATTTCATGGGCGACCCTGAGCGCCGCCGTCGTGTAAACGGGCACCCGAAGCACGATGAAGATTTCGTGTTTCTGCTTGAAAACGCTGCTGTGTAAAGGCTCGGTCACACCGCCCGAACTTTGCTGGAGCGTTCCTTGAACGGTAGGGAAGGGGGGCCGAACGCTCGTCACCGCGCACAAAATGGGAAAAAAATCGAAAACACGGGCGTTGGTTTAGAGGAGCACCGCTGAAGCCGGCGTTGCTTTAGCATTGATTTAGCGGTAGCGAGCGTTTGTTTAGCGGTGACGCAGGTGTTGTATAGTGGCGTTCTGGGCGTGCGGGCGTTGGCTCAGCGGGGGTATAAAGTTGGTTTAGCGGCATCCCGCTTGTGACTACGGAGCTGAACGGATCGTTTTGATACAAGTTCTGATAGACTTTTGATAGAAGTCGATAGCTGAAGTTCATCATGCGACGTGGACAAAAGAAGAGGAAGGCTGGAGAAGGAAAGGCAGCAGCCTCCAAGGAGATCATGACTGAGCAGGCAGCTGAAGTAATGCAGTCAGGTAAATAGATTTGGCCCACTGGTTGTGTCAAGAAATATTTAACAACTGTGAAAAAATACTGTTATGTATATTCAACCTTTTTCATTTATTTTTCCATTGTTATATTTTGCAGAGACCAGTCAGGCCACCAATCATAGCAAGTCTCTCAGCATCCATTGTGATACAGTTTTACTGTAACTTTGAGCAAATTCGATATAGATGAGATCTGAACTCAACGGCAGCTCGATTCCAAATGAGCTCCTCGTCCATTTCCCCCCGTATTTATAGCCAAATTCTGGTCCCGCTCCGGTACCTTTATACCAACGCCAAACCAAAGTTCATCGCCGCCATGAATTGCTGCTTCAACGCCGGACACCGTTCCAGCAACCCCGTGCCCGCTCGTAAAACGCTTACAACCACTCCACTGAAGTTTGTGCAACGTTTAATCACCGCCCGGGCAATGCCGGCGACGCAGCGGTGGTCCAGCGTTCAAGATTTCTGCGTTGGCCTAGTGGACCCAAGCTTCAACGAACTTGCGTCTAGCGGTGCCGAACTTTGACTGGGCGTTGGTGGAGCGGGGGTGAACGTTGGCCGGGTCAGAAAATTCCCCGCTCCTCACCACTCGCAATATTTTGTGCAGCTCAAAACTTTCGGAGTGGTAGGAGGGCCCCTCCGGTAACATCATCGGTGGCCGAGCGTACACGCCGTTGCTTTAACGGAGGCCAACTTCTGTTAAATGGTGGTGAATGTTTACGAGCGGTGATGAATTTTTTCACCGCTCCAGGAATCCTCCAGCAAAGTTCGGGCGGTGTGACCGGGCCTTAAACGTGGCCTTAAAGCAACAGTTTCGTCAGTTTGCAAGAACCAGTAAAGTAAAGAGAAGCTCCTACTTGCGGTGCACTCGTCTTTTCATACAAAACTTTTCTGTTGCAAACAGTTTGATTCCTTCAAATGGGCTCTAGAATATCAATATATGGATTTCTGTGGTGGAGTCCAGCTTTTTGCTTATCACTCTAAAAAGTCGTTTAAGGCTGAACGAAGAGCGATTGAGAAACGGCATTAGCCCCATGCCTTTGTCACCATCTGATAACTTTTAACATTCCGGGCTGGAGGCTCTTTATCTGATGGCTGATTCACGTTGTGAACGTCCAGAGAAACTTTGTTGGGAGCCCAGAATGTGGCGATTAACAAGATCTGCAAATGTAAACTACACAACTGTTGTTTTTCTCTCTCCTGAAGATTGTTTGATATTTGGAAAAAAGGTCAAATGTGTTTTCTACTCATTTCAATCAGATACCATGTAGACGTGTGTGTGTGTGTGTGTGTGTGTGTGTGTGTGTGTGTGTGTGTGTGTGTGTGTGTGTGTGTGTGCGCCTCGTGGTAAACATTAATAGGACGTGAGCTCTGTGATGGATGGGAGCGTTGGACCTGCTACCTGCTGTAAAATAAAGAGAAGTCATGGGAAATTGAACATGGTTCCCCCGCCTTGTTCCGCCCAGGCAGGTCAGGCCGCGCCGCCCGGTTCAGGTTTAATCTGGACCGTCCCGCTGCAGAGGAGCGTTGCAGAGCCGGGCTGCAGCGGAGATTGCTGATGTTTTGCAGGATTACTGTTGGCTGGAGGGGGGGTGGGGGGGGGGGTGTTGTTTCACTGCCATAATTTCAAGGTAATGGCAGACAGATGGAGGCACACCTGGGATTCAACTTCCTTTATTTCCATTTTTAACTCTGTTTAACAGGCTCCACAGTGACGCCGGCACACTGAAAACACGGAGAGATTGAAGCATTAAAGCTGCTCTCCTCAAGTTTTTGAACCGACTCTGTAATTATTAGTTTATTGTCACACGTCTCTGCTGCTTTCTCTGCAGGACTCCTTTGTGTCTGTCAGCTCGTGTTTGGTTCTGACGGCCCTCCAATTCATTTTTTTGGGGATTAATTTAATGTTCTAAGTGCTCAGTGCATTAGTACAGTTTTGCATTCACGATGTGTCTAGAAATAAAACATGTTCTTTTTTGCAGCAAACTGCAGTACACGTGCAAATGGATGCTTGTGAACACATTCTCCATTACAGTGAATACAGTTACCATTGATTTAGTTTTTTTTTTTAAATATGAATCATATAAAGTTGGAATGCTTGATGTTGTTCTGATGATATGATGCTTTTTCCAATTAAGGCATCAATTTTGATGGTTTGTTACATAATCCACCAAATTATTGCATCTTCTATTTCAATATGTTGCAAGTTATTGCAAAATGCAGAAGAGTTTATTACAAATTGCATTCAAGAATGTTATCAGAAATGACGGCAGATTATTAAAAAAATGCGCCATTGTCACATAATGAGGTGAAAATGTATTACGTTGCTATTTTATGCAGCATTATAGTGTCATGCTTGTTTAAAAAGGTTAACACTTCTTGTAGCTTTAAGAAACAAGAGAGACTAAACTCATTTTATTAGATCCTTTAGCTCAATGCGTGTTTAAGCAGCATTTTCTATTCAGATCTACTTCCGATTTCATAATCACGTGCAAAATGCAGAATCTGGTTCCTCTCTTGCAGTAACGATAAGTGTGGCGCTGATTTCCCTGCAGACGCCGTCTCATCGTCACTGATTCCCACTAATCTTGTTAGAGCTGCTTGTCATTTTGGAGTTTTAACACCGACTCTATATTATAAAAAAAAAAAAAAAGGAAACAAGAGTCTTCATCTCTCTTCCAATTTTCTCCGGATAGCGCAGCCTGTCAGCTAAAAGTGAATGAAGCGCTGCGGGCTGAGCGGAGGGACTGAGTCCCGTCACGGCGGCCAGCGCGGCGAGGCGCGGCCGCTCCGGAATGAAGGACCAATCAATTGTGGCATCTTGCCAGAGATATGGGCTGTTTATTCAGACGGCGGGGAAATAAGATCGGTCTTCAGATATGGTCTCCAGACATAAAAATGCTTTGAGATAATCAGATTCTGACCACATTACCATACGAGGGGCCGTTTTTCTGAGGCTTGCGGCTTCGACTTGACTTTGCGGTGTCATTGTATTGACCCGATGATTGAATCAGAAGGCTTTAACATCGTTTTGTGGCAATACAGTTAATTGATAAGAGCTTTATTATAATGTAATTCTAATGGATGGGCTCTCCTTGATGTAAAAGTCAAGATCTATAAAAAATGTTAAGAAATTCATCATAAATCTCTCAAGATAATGAGGACTCAGCGTTTCCACCGCCGTTCTGGTTGTTCTAATCAAAAGAGAAGAAATCTTGTGATTGTTGTTCCTGTTTGAAATGTCCCTTCTTTGCTTTGGGTCATGGGAACATGTTGGAGAGCTGCAGAGAGGGGGAAATAACCAAGGTGGCCCGTATTTTTAGTTTCACAATGGTGAGGGCTTTTTGAGTGAGGCCAACTAAAAAAAACCACTGAAGCGCCAGGATTTGTGCTTTCAAGATAAAAGTGCTCATTTCAAATGAAAATTCCTCATGGTCCAAACTTCCAACCATAAGTTGCAGAGTTTGAACACGATGCATTCCAGGAGGAATTCAAAACTTCGGCCCCATTTACACAGCAACATTCTTAAAATGAAAACAAATGGTTCATAATGATGCGGGCAAACTGTCAAAACACATGTTCTAAAAGCTAAAACAGCTAATCAAGGACATAGTATGTCTCTTGGCAAACAAAGTTCACTTCCAAAATGTTGCATGTAGCTGAAACATTTTAAAAAATATACATTTTTTCTGAATATCGTGATTATAACAAACCTAATTTGCTAAATATCTAGCAGTTGCACCAAAAGCTACACGCCAACAGCAGTGAGTGTGGCAAACTGTGTTGAATGCTAAGTGTCGGAGAAGCAGGAAGAGCTGAGCGGTCAGTCATCAAACTAACATACTTTGAGACTCAGATCCTAAACGGTGTGTTGAAGCAGATGGATTTAGCGTGCAATGTGCTGGCGATCAAAGAAAGATTCGTGTCACTGTCAAACAGCAGTATTCAAATCGGGTTTTGTGACGGACACGAGGACGATCTGCTGGAAATGGTCCTGTTTCTGTTTTCGAGCTCAAGTGTGACTCACTGTGTTGGGGTTGTGGACGAAATGATCGAAACATACTTTTAAATAAATTTGAATTTTGCTCTTTTAAATACAAATATGAACCGTGAGAGGTGATTGGTGATGAAGTTGTGCAGAATTCAAAAGCCACTGCAGATATTCAGACATATCCTATGAAAAAAGTCTAAATAAAACTTTTTGGGAGCCAGTTGAGGGAATGTGTCTCACTGCAATAAAGGCAGAACTCAAAGGCAGAACAAAGATCAGTCTCACTTGAATGAAACAAAATAGAAGATGAAATGTGAATAACATGGGCCATGACAGAAGGTTTTTTGAACATTTCACTGTAATTTGCTCCAAACAGTTTCATTAAAATTTACTTTATGTAGAGATTGTAGTCATATTTTGTTTCAGTTGTCTGCTCTTCTAAAAATATAGACATTTTGTTCACATATACTCTGTACTACAACAGAGTAAAAGTTTAAAACTTCCATTAAAAGTTTATTATGGCATTATTTTACCGGTTCCGGCCCACTTCAGATGAGATTAGTGGAATCAGAATGTGTTCGACACCCCGATCTAAACTATAGTAGGACTAAATGCTGTTGAATCATCGTGATCTCTCATCTGCTGCCCCGACTTATCAGTTCCTGAAGCTATGAGCTGGAAAGAGCTCATGAATGTGGTCATTTATAACATCAGGAGCTTTATACGAGAATTTAATGAGCCCCTTTTTCTGCATATAAACAAAAAAAAAAAAAAAGTACCAGACGCCACTGTTTGCTTGGACTCATGAATTTACTGTGAATTTGGTGTCATGAACATTTCTGTGCTCCACGTTGCGGCTTTGCGGGATGGAAACGTGAGTAAACCTCTTAAAAAGATGTAAAACAGCATTTCTTTAAAGCTGCACTGTGGTGTTTAAGCTTTCATGTGCCTCTCTTTTGGGCTCCACAAATTGTAGCAATTACTCATGAAGGGAACAATACATTCAATTATTAATGCAGCATTTAGACTTAATTAAATTACACTGAGCTTTAAGATTTCAACAGCTTTATATCACATTTCCCATCACAGAAGTAGTGCATGCAAATTTCCCTAATAGCGACTAAATGGCTTAATATTCCGATTGTTGTTGCCGAGCTGAAAAATGATGCGAAGAAAGGCAGCGGGAGTCAATAAAAGTACATATGCAAATATGCCAAGCTTGCAGTTAGACTATTATCGCCTGTGTGGAATGGTTATTGCTGTGGAAATGAAGCATTTCCTCATTTCTCTGTCTTCTCTTGGCATTTGGTGGATTTGCTGGAAAAGTAAAAGGGGAGCAGGAGAAACATCGTGGGAACAATAAAACCTTAATTCATCATGGAGGGGCGAACCGTGTGGAGGGAGATGACAGCAGCGCGTAGAATCTGTGAATACGGCATGTGAGGTTGGACAAGAAACGTCAGAGAGGTCTAATTTTTTACATTAAATTTACTGAGGAGGAAGATGTTTGTCCCTTCCTTTTTTATGGTTCTGGATTATCCTTTTTTGGATACCTCTGCCTTATGAATATCTCATTAAACTCTGAACCTTCAGTCTGCTTTAGCGCTCACCACAAACAGTGAGACTTAAAGCATCGTTTCCATCGTTTCTGCTCTTCAGGGACGATCCGGCGCTGTGGCCTCGGCTGTCATGTCGTCCTGTGTCTCATTATGAGGATAAGCCTCTCCGCGGAGGAGCGGAGGAGAGCGGTGATGAAGCCTGCGAGCAGGACTACTTCCACTTCGGCTCAGATGTTATTTCTGGTGGGCGTCCATTAGATTCAAGCAAGGCGGCACTCTTGTGAGAACACAAAGACGAGAGCCGCCCCCTCCTCCCTCTCGCTTGTTATTTTAAGGCATCATAATCCGGAAAGCAACGATACAGCAGGAGACATCAGCACCAGTGTAATTAGGCCGGCTTCGTTCTGATCTGCATTTGTGATTATTCCAACGCATAAAAACAAGCACAAATCTAAAGAAAATCTGTGAGTGCATTAAAGTGAGACTCCTGCTGCTGCTGTTTTTCTTCTCCATATGATGCTGCCCACTCGCTCCTCTCCCGCTGCTCCTCACACATCACCTTCCCCTGACTCCGGCTATTTCTGAGGCCGTGAAAGCTCCTCGGCGGCTCATTGCCACTCAGAATATGGAACAGGACCGTGCAGCCTTCGTCCAGGCGCGCTTTGATGCACACCGGCTTCCCACATTAATCTGAATCCAAGTACACAACAGCAGCAAGCAGCCCGATAATTGTTTTCAGGATTACAGAGGAACAAGGAAGCAGGAGGAGGAGGAGGAGGTTTTTCTTTAACCACAAACTACAAATACTTACATTACTGAAATTCAATTCTTTGACAGTAAACCAGCTTCTTGCTGCTGATCCACTCACTAATACAAGTTACAGTATTTCCTGATGCGAGAATCAATCAATCAATCAATCAATTCTGTTTATTCACAAATGTAATTGCAACCAGATAATTTACAAAAGTGTAATTCATTTGAGTTTGTAAAAGGGAACTCCCAAGAAGCTACCCAAGCTTATAGCGGGGCCCCAGGCACAAAGTACACAAAGTACAATAATTACATTTACAATAATACAGGTTTAGTTATTCCTCCCAACCCATTACCATTCCAGTCTACCAAAACACACACACTCATTACTTTTCATTGTATCTCTTATTATAATGTGTGGATATTTCCATATTTATAGGTTGCATACATACTCATACTCTTACAGTCAATTTATAATGGTTTTTTGCTAGACACATCAGAATAATTAATGAGACAAAGACAATTTCATCAATAGCATACTACCTAGTTGTATTCAGTTTGATATTTTAGTTTTTTAGTTCTCGGCCATTAGGGTTTTGTTTCAGTATAATGTAGCAAAAGTTCCTCTTTTAACTTTTTCTTAAATATATGTAAAGACACAGAGTTTTGTGTTGTAGTGTCAATCTCATTCCAGATCTCCGGGCCTTTGCACGAAATGCTAAAGCTAGTACTTTTGAGTTTCCGCTTTTTTGCCCTTCACCAGATTTTTCCTTCTTGTATTGTAGTCATGAGATGGATATGTTACTGGAAGTAGTTGACAGAGTCTTTCATTTAAACCATGTACTACATTATACATCACACACGCATTTTGAAAGATATTGCACTCAGTGAGCTTCAGAAGGTTGACCCTGTAGAAAAGAGGATCAGAGGGGGCATTAAAGTCTGACCAAGATATAGCACGTATCACCTTTTTTTTGTAAGATAAGCAGTTTAGTAAGATAGCTCGGATACGTGTTACACCATATAATATTGCAGTAATTTAAGTGTGGTTCGAATAGTGTTTGATACAAGGTTTTAAGAGCTTCGAGAGGGAGATCATGTCGAATTTTATAAAACAGGCCTACATATTTAGATAATCTAGTTGTCAATGAATGAGACCTGATAAAACAAGAATTCCACTCTAGATTTAAAGTTACATTAAAAAAAAAATAATTACCGTAAAGCTGCATTAAATGAACACTCAGAGGACAGACAGGATGGAACCCCAGCTGAGCCGTATTCACAGGAGCATCAGGGGGATCAGTTCATCCACTGGCAGCAGTTTGGGGTTCAGCGTCTTGCTCAAGGACACTTTGACATGTGAGGATTGAACCAGCAATATTCTGATTGAGAGATCAACCGCTCTGTCAACGGTGCAGTGACGCCAGCACAAGTTTCTATGCATCTGATGAATCTTATTGTCAAGAAGTGTTGAGAACTGCTTCTTCCTCTCTGTGTTGTTTTCCTCAGATCCTCCTGACCTTTTCTTACAGTTAAGTTTATTTTTGTCGCCGTTTCTCCACAAGACAAATTGCTGCCGTCTGACTCTCAAACACACTTTCCACAATTTCTTTTTGTGGCAGAGATCGTGCTTTGGCCACAACTATTTGATCCGGGCAGCTGAACTGAAATGTGAGAGGTTGCGCATGGAGTTTGCATGTTCTCCGTGTTCATGACCTGCTCACCTGACGTAACATGACGTGACGTGAATAAATGAATAAACTGTCCCAGACATAAGTGAAATAAGTCATGTTATTTAGGCAGCATCTTAAAAAAGTTGCTTGTGTTGTAAATATTGCAACACAGTGGAAGCCCAACAAATAATGCAGTTGTCATTCTGTCAACCTTTAAACTGGAATCAAACACTTGACATGAACTCCGCTTTCATTTATTTAACACATCATTTCTTCACTGTCATTTCTCCTCTTTACTCGGTGAATAACCATCCAGCTCCTCTTAAACATTATTGAAACATGTTCTGGTGTCAGAAGCTGCAGTCCCTCAGTAACTCAGCCTAATAAAATATTGACATAATTCAAATCAGTTCAATAGTTTCAGATAAATTCTCATTTTGCAAAACTTAAAGGTGCAGTGTGTCAGATTGAAGTTATTCAATTTATTGTTTTTTTGCATTAGATAACAGTGATAGTGAATTAATGTCTGCCATAAATTAGTAGAAACTAAATAACTTATATAATCAGTCAAGCTAGGTGGTTGCATGTTAAGCAAATATATAGTTAAAGACATAAAGAAGACATGATGACTGTTTTTCATATTATCTTTAAAGTTTCATAAAGTTTTGAAACGCTGAGTAAAAAGTTTGAAACATGCAGCACTGCGGTTCAGTTCAGTGTTATGTAACTCAACGATCTCTTTGTCCTTTCTAGATCCAGATTTGGACCCTCTGGTGAGCCAGGGGCCTTATATTTGACACAAATGAAGTAGAAAGGATGAGAGATGATGTAGGGAATCAGCATCTCAGCAACAAGTTGATAATTTTTTTGGAACCTGTGAAGTTCTCCGTACTAAAACATGCGAGAGTCCCTGAAAAGATCCTGCTATTGCATGAAAAGCAGTGTGTGTGTGTGTGTGTGTGTGTGTGTGTGTGTGTGTGCGTGTGTGTGTGTGGTGTGTTAATCTCATTAAATCCAACTGAGAGAGCGTTCACAGTCGGCTGTGTCGTCTGATGGAGGGCAGATAAGTGATCAAGCTGTTAGAGTCTCACTCAGTTCGTCTTTCATTGTCACAATTAAATCTGCAGAGAGAACAACACATGCTGCTGCTGCAAAAAACGAAACAAAAACAAAACAACAACATGCAAATCAGAAGATGTTCACCAGCATATGGCACAAAATGAGCAAACTGAGACAGACTGACTCCACTTTAGCAGCGAAAACACCAATAATTCAACACGAAAACACAGAAATCTTCTAGAAAACCGCAATGAAATCTTAAAAATCCAATAAATTCTTCATTCACGCTTCACCCTCTGCTTGCTCAAGCATTTCTCAGCCTCTCTAGATGATAAACTGATGAAAGTCATAGAATATAAAGATGAAAATTAGCGCTGGACGTTGATGAAGATGCTGCTTTTGGGAGATTTTCAGAATTTAAAACAGTTAAGAATTAAAACTCTTCATCTCCTCAAACCACCACAGAGTTTTGAATCTCACGTCACTTCATCCCAGTTATCATCTTGGATACTTTATTCCTGCTGATATAAGATTATATTATTCTCAAATGTCGCTCTTAAATTGAAGAAAAAGATGTTAAAAAAGTATCTGAAGTTAATAGAAAATTAATTTCAATAGCAACAAAAGCATAATGTGTGTTAATTTAAAGAGAGTATTGTGTGTAAGTGACAGTGTGTGTATTGATTGTGAAGTGTGTTGAAGCTGTATGGAAACAGAGCGTGTGTGATTCCAACGCCGTTTAACTGAGGATCACAGAGGTCACAGGGGTCGCAGTGGTGACGCTCGCCGCTTTAAACATGGTCTAAAAGTTGTACTTACGTGCCAAATTTCCTGTTGTCTACAAAGCGCGACCTGCAGGGTGTCTGAACGCAGACGGATCAGAGAAAGACGCCGGCTGCTACAGCGACACGTCCTGCAAACTTTCCTCGCAGTCCGGGAACGTTTTGAAGCGAGACGCTCCCGTCTGTCTTCAAAAAGTGTGTTGTGTGTTTGCAACTAAAGATCCTCCACAGACTGTATTTAAAAGAAACTTCAGTGCATTCTTTCTTTCTTTTTTTTTTCTCTCTAATCAGTGTCTGAGGTTGTCTGCCAGAAATGTCCACCAGCTGCTAAATGTGAGTTATCTTTCACACTGATGGTGTGTGTGTGTGTGTGTGTGTGTGTGTGTGTGTGAAAGCCAAGCTGTGGAGAGACAGAGGGAAGAGAAGAGCCACTTCCGCCACAACACATCAAACAGCAGCCAGGATTCATTGAAGGTGCGAGTGAAACATACACACAT
The DNA here is from genome assembly GCF_902148845.1 of Salarias fasciatus. Classification (NCBI taxonomy): domain Eukaryota; kingdom Metazoa; phylum Chordata; class Actinopteri; order Blenniiformes; family Blenniidae; genus Salarias; species Salarias fasciatus. Next base: position 9,560,848 of record NC_043760.1, read on the forward strand.
CTCAGTATAATGACTCTGAGTGTGGAAACAGTGGATTAATTCCCCAAAACACTGGAGGATTGTTGACTCGCCGCTGGATGTGTCTCTGGTTTGTGAGCCAATACTTCCACCTCTTATCTCTTTGAGTGAGGGCAGGTTATTCTCACTCTATTATAAACTCCTCAGGTGCTTTTATTTGGTTTCTTGCAGGTTCAAACATGAAACACAAATTTAATTCAAAATAATGAGCAAATTACTTAAAATGTTTTTTTTTTTTAATATGAAAACTGTCAAATTGACTTCATTCTGTAAGCGATGCTGCGATGCTCAGTTATTTATTTTCCTCAAATCTGAACAAATATAAATAGAAACTGCAGCAGAAAAAAAGAACCGAAACAACCTCATAGCAGCAAAGTTAAGTGGCTCAGAGTTTGAGTGACTCAGAGGAGACTTTTGCAAAAGGCAGAGCTGAAAATGAAACAGAAATGCAAAGAAAAACCTACACAATTAGTGAGCAAATGGGGAGGGAGTTCCACCCACACACACACACACACATACACACACACACACACACACACACACACACCAAGCCACCAAGACTCCTAATGCTTCTGATAATTATGACAAAACATTTCATTGTGTGAAAGTATCACACACAAGACAACCAGTCAGGTCTAAATTGTCTGTATTTCATTTATAATATCATTATTCTCCACCCGCTTTCACCGTCACAATAACGAGGTTGACGGTTCGATCCCTCATCTCGCCCAGTCCACATGTTCCGTTTGTAAGATACTGAATCCAAATCTGCCCCCAGAGACCTTGAGCTGGTGTCATTTTTTTCAGCTGTTCCAATCACATTTATTTAGTTCCATCTTATTTTACTTACAACTTTACTTAAAGTAAAATATTTTATCCCTCATCTTAATTCAAAAATACATTTTAATGTGATTTTATTTAAAAGAAGTTTGATATTTCACTTCTTTTTCTTTTCCTCGGGTCATTTATTTTGAACATGTTAAGAACATTGTTCTAAATCTTATTTCATACATTTAACTTTAATCCTTCTAGTGAAAACACATTAAATTACATCTGTCTTTGCAGAAATCCTCAGTTTTAATGAAAAAAACCCGTCATTTAAAGGAATAAATCCAGATGTGGAACATATTCTGATCTGTTGGCTTTTAATCAAAATAACTGAGTCAGACATTCTAGTTGCATAAAACCTTCCTCCTACTCTGCCCATGGAGGCTCGCCAGCTCCTGGACAGAGGATCGGTGGTCTTGGACTCAGTTTGAACCTTGTACCTTGTGCATAGGTTCCGCTGGTGGTAACAGGTCCATCTTGAATCTGGTTGGTATTTAACACATTTTTAAATGTGTCTTTTTTTCTTTGATACTCAGTTTTGTGTTTATTGTTTCATTTAATTCTAATGACTTACCAGAAGTGAGAAATATTCCAAATAATGTATCTGATTACACGACTCCCTCGATGTTGTATGTCTGAAAGTGTTTCAGCTCGTTCTTGCATATTTAACTAACAACAATCATCTGGAGGCAAAACTCAAATTCTCTGTTCTTCTATCCAGATAAACATCCTCGGCTGCGTTACTGAAGCGTAAAGTTGCTGCGTGGTGTGTGAGCGGTTCACATGGCAGCTGCCACCGTTGATGTGTGTGTGAATAAATCAGGCTCTATAGGTAACGTTCATTTACCCTACAGAGCTCAGACACTCATTAGTCGGGCTGATTTTGAATTCATAAGGTAAAGATTGGCAGTGGCTGACAGACTGAGCCACATTCCTGCCACCTGAAGTCGTTTTGTTGTTTGATGTTTTCCCTGATGATGGCGCTCTCATGAGCGGCCCATGACTCTTTTAATCTCCTCCATGAGGGTCCAATGTAATAAAAAGGTAAATAAAGATTTTTAGCTTGTTTTAATTTTATGTTAGTTTTAAAATATCATTTGACAAGAACTATTCTCTTCCAGCTGGAGGTGACAGATGTGACACACAGTTAACACACTCCAGTAGTTTGTCCAATAAACGCTGCGTCACCTGCACGCTGCCTGTTACTACAGCTGAGAAATGTTTGGAAAGCGTTTCTAGACGACTCACTGAGGTTTACTAAACTGATCCAAAGTTGCCTTGAACACAGAGTAGAATAGAATAGAATAGAATAGAAATACTTTAATAATCCTGTCGTGAAAGTCCTCTGGCACGCTGAACCATCCTCCAAATCCAGCAAGGTTCTGAATGAGCAGCGCTCCGAACCGCCCTTCAACTCCTCTCCAGCATGAGGACCGACCAGCAGGGGTCCAAGCGGAGCTGCAGCTGTAAAAAGAGGAGCTGTTCAGGGTCGATGACACCAAGACGACAGGGATAAAAAAAACAAAAAAAAAACAGGATGAATGAAAAGAAAATCCTGATGGATGAGTTTGTGCATCGTGTTTACTAAACAAGGATTTCAAGTGGAGATGCTAAACTTGTGTTGTGCTTTGGGGCTCATTTACACGACAGTGTAGCAACAGAGTTTACAGTTCATGTTGTGCCGACTTGTTTTCATAAGACGGAGCTTCCTGAACGTTGAGGTTTGGCTCAGTCTCCATCACCTGAGTGTTTCCCTGATTTCCTGTCCGGACGGGGAAGACAGCTGGAACCTGTCAGCTCTCACCTCTCACCTGCTCAGACGTGGCCTCCAGCTGAGGAGCAGTTCGTCACCTCGGGGCGATCGGGGAGGGAGCAGGTGGAGAGTCAGCGCTGTAATTAGAGGAGCGGGACGAGGTGAACAGGTGTACGTGGGAATCAGGTGAGTGAACTATCAGACAGGTTCTCATCAACAGAGGCCTTCCTGTGTGGGGAGTTTACAGTTTGGGTGGCAGCAGAAAACAGTGTGGGGATGTTTTCTGGATGAAATGTAAGATAAGCAGCTCAAACATTGCTCCTTTCAACATGTGCAACCATGTTTTATTGTATTTATAGGGTCCAACTTACTTTCTTGGAACCATTTTCTAGGAACCATAATGTTGGACTCCCTCTTTTCCTCATTCATTCAGCCGGTTAAGACATGCTAGAGAACCATCTGGGTGTGTGTGTGTGTGTGTTTGTGTAGCTCAGTCTTTGTCAAGAGACTCAACAAGGTTAAGTGACTCAGCAGCTTTTGCTGAAAAGCATGACAAGGTGAATTTCTGTCATTTTTGCTGAGGCTCTTCTTTTATTCCAGAGATTTTCTAAGAATATAAACACAGAGCACCTGTGTCATTTACATTTTTCTTTATACTGTACTTTAGCAATATATGAACATAACTTAGTAATTTAGTTGATGTCATTGATGAGTTTATGTCTAAAGTGCATTACGTTTGTATAGAAGAGGATTAGAGTAACCTCAAAGAAGAAATGTTTAAAAAAAAACTGACCTTTTACTCAGAAAGTGGTGATCACACTCTTGAGAAAAAGTCAGTTCAAAGTAAAAAAGTCTGAATTCACTCACTGAGTGAACACGAGTTCCCATTACAGTCTGCATTTAAATGAAAAAATAGTTAACCATGTTGACATAAAAGAAAACACTGATAAGAATTCAATAGGCAGACAAAAACATAATTACAATAAGAAAACAGCCCATTTGTTACAGACCCAAACAAAGTGAACAAACTCAGCTTTTCAGACAATCAGCACCAACAATGGATCGAGCAAATTTCATCTGAAACACATCGCTGCTCAGGATTAAATTTTGAGGTGTGACAAGTGGTGGAGATTCCGTGTTAAAATATGTAAAAAATGTCATCAGCAAATCTTTAATTCATCCAGATCATCCTCAGAGCAAAACTGGACCCAGTATCCCAGATATGAAAAAAGTTCCTGATCTGCAGCTTTGATGTGATTTTGTGATTCCGTCCATCCACCTCGACCTCCTCTTCCTCCAAACCGTATTAACAAAGCTGCTTTGAAACGGCTGAATTCTGCCTTTGGGGAGAATAAAATGACTCTGTTTCTGTGAAGTTTAACTAATTAAGACATATTCTTTGTGAAAGTGAAATTCTCCTGATTATATTGATGAATCCTCCCCTCACAAAACTCTCCAACTTCATGTACTTTTCGCAGCACTGCAGTAAAAAAGAAGAAGTAATTTTGGATATCATTATGTAACAAATTGAATTAATCATATATAGGGGTATTGGCCTGGAATAACTGCATCTCATTTGGCACAGTGCTGATTATTTGTAAGGTGATGTTCCCATTAGTTCAAAAACCTAATGAAATTGAGCGTTATGCACTCGTTCCAGTGTCAGTTTCAGCCTGAGCGCTGCTTTGTGGACGTAATGTGCCAAAAAGCTTAACAAAGGTGGATTTATAGGCCTCCGTAATGCTTTTGACATTGGTTTCTGCTGATGTTTCCCTCGGGACGCCTTAAAAAGCGGCGATGTAACGCTCACACGACTGCGTTTACCGCAGTGAAGACTTCCTACGACGACCTTGTGTTCACCCGGCGCCGCGTTCCCGAAGAGCAGAGCGACAATCTCACAGACTTAATTCTTTCCTGATTTTGCCCGAAACACCGTAAAGAGTGCTGATCACATTAGCTAAAACTGTTATTGCCTTGATGCCATTACCTCTAAATCCGCTGGTGATTTCCTGTTAATAGAAAGGTGTGTAGCTCTCTGCATGACTGTGTGTGTGTGTGTGAGGTACACCTGCAGCAGCAGCAGCAGCAGCATGCGTGCTCATATATATTTGCCATTTTTATTTTCTGATGGCAGATCACCCCCAAAGCCTCCGTTATATTCCTGCGGTAATTGTAAAAAAAAAAAAAATCTCAATTACTGTGTGTGTTCGATAAGCTCGGAGTCTAATGGGGTTTTGGGGATTTGTGCCGTTGACATGCTTTTGGAGAAATGAGCTCGGCGTAATGACTTAACAGGTGAAAATGCCAATTTGCTGTAGTGTATCGGCGCTGACCTTATCAAGGTTATGAATTTCATAATTCCACAAAAAATAGCTGTTCATTATAAGTTTAATTTGACACTCCAGTGGCGTGTGTCCTGGTGAACTTCTCATTAAAGAATCATAATTAATCATAGTGTCAGTGTTGTGTGTGTGTGTGTGTGTGTGTGTGTGTGTGTGTGTATGTGTGTGCTCTTTGTATATTAGTTCTCAAATAAGCAATGTCTTCTTCAGTGTGGACACAGGCCTTTGCCTGGTCTTGTGCCAGAGGGGGGTTCAGCTACATTGTTGAAACACGTTTGCAGCAGTCGGAGGTCGTGTTGCTCCGGCGCTGTTGAGTAGTGATCAGATCCACTTCAGCGGTTCAGATTTTACAAGAACTGGAGCCTGCGATGAGCTGAAACGCCACCAGATCGGCTCAGTAATGCCCCCTCGACCATAAAACACCCACCTTACATGAGTCTATTAAAAAAGTGCTCATGAATACATCTTTTATCACCATATAACCTCGTATTATGAAAGCCTCCAATACAAGGAAAAATGAGATTTTATCCATTAAATCATGAAAAGGTTTTAATTAAGATAGCATCATGTAATCTTGTTTTAGTATCTGATCAATTATTTGATTTAGTTGAGCTGGTAATGTCTTCCCAGCATGCCGAGCTTTCAAATGCCAACGTTTTTACACCCATTTGTGCTCAGCTCAGGCATCCTTCACTCCATCTTCATTCGGCTGGTTTGACCTCGACGCCGGTCTGTGGTAAAAGGCTCTCTGTAAACCAGCGGTGTCAAACATAGGGACGATGGGCCAAAACTGGCCTCCTGATGAGTGAATCTGGCCTGCAGGCTGATGTTTTAACCACAATTAAAACATTATCTCAACATTTTCCATTAGAGCTCCAGCTTGTTGGCCGAAGATCACGTGAACTTGAGTTCAGGCATCAGTGATGCAGAACTCAAAGTTTCACCTCAGCGTTAGCATCGCGATCAGTTCAGGATTTTTCAGTTTAGCATCATGCTAAACTGAAAAATCCTACATTTTGGCAGGGTTGGACTGAAATTTCCCTGAGTTTTCTACCAGGAGGCATCGTACTCTCAATAATAAGCTTGTCTTTTTCTAGTAAACTTTCACTTGTTTTGTAAATGATCCTTCATTTGACTTTAGACTTTTTCTGATACTTCAATGGAGTAAAAACCTGCAGTTGGTGTGATTTAGAGGTGATACGGACTCAACTGGTCCGTTCAAACTGACCTAAAGTCAGTTTTACTCACTACTGATAGATGGAAGTCAAACCTTTTGGTTTTTAAAGTTGAAAAACTTCATTTTCATGGCTAACGTTGGACCTCCGTGCATTATCAGTCAAAGCTTAAAGAAACTTAAGTATGTCGATGCTTCTTTTGTTCATGTTAAAGGTGCATTAAGGAGTTTAAAACATTAAAAGTACTTATTTTCCACCATAATTATGTTAAAATATTCAATGATATGTAGAATGTGCCCTGACATATTCATTGCAAGTACTGCTAACAGCACTATGTTGTCACTTATATAAATAGTTGCACTGCCGGTCCGTCACTGTATTTCTTACGGAGAATTTGAGAGGATGTGGCGTAATGCGCGCTCACGCTGGCCTGACTCGCTTAGCTTTTGTTTTGTCCGCCATTACTCCGCCAGATGCTTAGCGAGCAACAACTGAGTAGTATTGAGGATGGAGCTTCCAGAAAGTAAGAAAAGACCGGCTTATAGCACTGCCACAACTCAGAGCAAGGAAGGAGGCTGACCAAAAGTTACAAATACAACTTTACTTACTTCAGTTGAAGTCATTCTTGCGAATAGATCACTTCTTCTGCGTGCCAAGGCTGCTAATGCAGTTTTATTCCCCTCTTCCGTGCGCGTACATGGACGCAAGCCACAGGCACGAGCGTTTCACTAAGCTGCAGTTACGCCCAAGGCCTGCAGGGGCCGTTGTTTCGCATGAAACGTGCAAACTCTTCAACGTTCCTTTAAAGTTTATTTGTGCTGAAAATTGCATCACAGCAGTTTTGTGCAGCTTTGAGCGATTACTATTTTTGCAACGCCCTGTGCCCCTGCGGCCATATGGGGGCGCTCAGGGCCCGTTTTGTCCTTGGTTCTTGCCTTGCCTCACCTGTGTGTCTCTGCTCCCCATGTGCTCCTTCCTCGTTAGCGCCCTAATGTGCCTCACCTGTGTCCACCCTATTTAAGTCCGGCTCCCCTGGTGTGTCTCGTCGGCTCCTGTCCACGTGTTCCTGTTTCCCGTGCCCGCACCAGCTCAGCCCCGCTCGTTCCTCTGATCCTTGGGTTCTGGGAACGAAGGACTTTTTGATCAACCTGTGCTGCCTGCGCGTGGGTCCTTCCACCTGCACCCGTGACAATTTTTGCAGTGGAAATGCTCACAAACCTGTCAGACTGCGATCTCCAAACCCCAACCGGAACAGTACAAATCTCTGAGGCTGTTCTGCAGGTTTCTTCCAAAAGTGATATGACAGTGAACATCTGGAAAAAAAAAAAAGAAATACTGTGGTGGTCTTTATTTTCAGTGCATTGAGCACTTAAAGACAGAAGCTTTTTTTTTTTTTTCAGGTGTAAATCAGTTTTCTTGGTGTTTTTATGAGGATCTGAGGTATTTTGAACATTGATAAGAACAACTGAAACCATTAACAACCCTATATCTGATATTTCGAAGCACACAGTTGGACCCAGAAACAGTGGGAAAAACTAATGCATTGAATTCTGTACAGTGGTGGACGAGTCTGACAGCTCAGCTCTGGTTTAATTAAGTACTGAGTGGAGATCAGCCGCCATTGATCGGTTCTCTCCTTTTGTTCTGCACACACTGAGAGGGAGACCTAATGTGTCGGGGAACTTTGCTTATGGAAGGGAAAAGTACATTAATTAAATTCAATACCTTCAAAGTTGAGAAAAAACTGTGAAAAGGGGAAATCGATGTTTGTTAAAGATATCTGTTTGATATGAAGCTAATTAATTACTAATTATAAAACAAGAAAACAGTAAGTATAATTACTAATATTACCTTACCTACTTGAATACTGTTAGAAAATACTCCGAAGTGCTGTATTTCTAAAAATGGTGATATTGTTATTTGATTGAATTTAACTTGTCATCTCATAATTATCAATCACTTCCACTGCCGGTTGTCAGCGATAAAGTCAATGTAATATTGTTTTAATCAAAGCCAGGGACTAGAATTAAAAAACATTTCCAATGTTTCAATGTTAGTGTATTGTTTAACTTATTGTGAAACGTGGCGAGGACATGTTCATGATGTCAAATAGATGAACATGAAATTCACCTGTTTGAAATGAAGCGTCAAGTCTTCATCTTTTTCAATGTAAAATACAACTGAGCTTATCAAATATGAATTGTCTTGTGTCTGAAATCAACAACTTAAAGAAATTCACCTCGTCTTGACAAAATCCAGTCCGTTTCATCTGGTTTTCTATTTCAGTTTTTTCAAGACTTCAAATGGTTTTAAACGTTCCTTGTAACAGTAGTCGTATTTTTAGGTTTCACATTCCTTCCAAATGTGGATGTTTTATTGGTTTTGTGAAAAAAAAAAAAAAAAAAAAATGCACTTTGTAGTGAACAAGTTTGCAAAAAAGCTCATATGTTGTGTTTGTGGTTGTTTTTATCAGAATGGCTTTGTTGTGAGGTGGATTCAAACCACAACATTTTCCAGTCACGTCATTATGCTGAGCTGCAGAATAGATTCACAATATCAACAATAAACATAGCAAGTGTTTCCACATAGCCTACTGTATTTGTATTTGACGTTCCAGCAAATATTTGAGAAGGCAAGGCAAGTTTATCTGTACAGCGCCATGTTTCACAAAGACAGAGCCACAAAATTACATTAAAATCATAGAAACAAAACCGGGCATCAGAAAACAAACGGTCAAAACAGAAGAATAAGTAGCTTAGAAATTTAAAATGGAGCATATGGGAGGTTAAAGTGAAAACAAATCCAAGAATCGATACCGATCACGGACCTGATATTTATTTGTAGTGGGAGAATTAAACAGTCGCAGCCTGAATGTGTCAGTGTTCTCATCTCTTCGCCGCATATTTGATGAAAAGAGTCAAAGATAATTATTTTAATTGTGTCTTTTTCTGTCTCAGACGTTTGTTTTTTTTTACTGCCGAGCAGGACAGAAATGAAGTATCTGCAGTTGGAGTGTTACAGTGATGACGGTGGGATAGCAGAATCATTAAGAGGCATTAAAGTACGGGAAGAAGTCAGGTGTTTCACATCAGCACAAGACGGAGATCCGTCAGAGCGACGGGGGACCTGCGCACCGACGTCCTTGGACCTGATCGTCTCCCTCCTCCTTCAGGTGTTTTCTTCTCCTCCTGCCTAATGATACATGCTAATTGTTTTTAAATGGGGTTTTTGTGCCGCTGCACCTTCCCTCTCTTCAATTCTATTACATGCGCTGGACCGTGAAAATCTTTCCCCCCACAAAAAAAAAAAAAAAAAAGAAAGGAAAAAAGCATCAGAGGCCGGTCAGACGTACAAATCGATACGCCCAAATACGATTGTGAGCTTACTCGACGTGATTTTATTCTTTTCTGTTCTGTTTCTCCCACCCTCAGCCTCAACCGAGACACAAAAGAACAAAGCAGTTCTAATATTGGCTCTGCGCTGCGAACGCTCGGAGAGCAACCGATCACCGACGTGGAGCCGCGCGCCGAACACAACAGAAGGCTGGATTATTTCCTCCTCGGCCTTCAGCTTTAAGTGGGAGCTAATGAATGAACGTGCACGTCAAACACCAGTTTCTGCTCCACATGGCTTACCGCGACTTCCATTTCTGCGAAGTGTGCCGCATTAGCTTTCACGAGGTGACAGACGACTGCGGCTCCGTCAGGGCGGATGAGTGACTCTCCATCTCTGAGTGTGTCTTCATGTTTGTGTGCGTGCATCAAACCAGCCTATTAAAGTCACTCGACACATCCAAAACACCTCATCACACACATCAACATTACCACGACTTCAAACCAGACCAAAAGGCGCATGATGCGACAACAGTGAGCCTGCAAGTCGACACCGAGGGTGAAATGAACCCACAGTTAAAGAGAACCGAGCTGGTAAACTGTGAGGTGAAGACAGACGGAATTCAAATGTGCAAACATGTCAGACACACACACTGTGTTCTGCATACTCACATCTGATTACACGTGCACAGATTTAGTATTTTAAGTAACACAAAGCTTTGTTGCTGCTACATTAGTCTCATGAAGGACACAGGCTGGTGCTCAGGAAGCAAACAGCGAGGAAATTAGAGGGGGGAAAGTTAGGATTTTTACAGGGGAATATGTGTTTGTGATGTTGTTTCCCCTCTCAGCAGCTGTTAATTTCATCAGAGATGTGTGAGTGTGATGAGTGCGGTCGCGCCGAGCGCATACTCTCCACGCCAGCTTCTCCGGCGAGCCCCCGCGCGCTCTGATGGAGCTCGGCGAATTCCCCTTATTGCCGTTTAATGGAGACGGGAACCCAAACAAATGAGCAGCCTCTGCCTGGCTCAGCACCGCGGGCTCTCATTAATCCCAACGCCGAGACGCTGATGGCTCTAATTTTTCAGACTGAGCGGCGTCTGCGCCTCAGCGCTCCCACAACAAGAGAGGACCCGGGCCAATCAGAGGCTGAGGGTGGAGGAGACGGTGATCATGTCACATCTGGTCTGCAGAGCTCACTCTCCCCGTCCAGAGCTCATTGTGTCTGAGAAAGAGAGATCACATCAGTGATACGCGACAGGCCTGAGAGAAAACGGCACTTCAGACCGCACGGCTGCAGAACGCGGCAGGAGCTCGCAGAGCATCTTGTTTTCAATTACAGCGCTAATATGGAAAAATCTGGAATGTGAAGCGTGTCGGAGGAGATGGGAATTAGACTGTTCGCCACAGGGTTTCAGCATATGGCGAATATAACATGATCACAGAGCTGTGGTGGATCCAGAGAGGAGGAAACACTGAGCTGGGTGTTTATTTGAGGAGATTCAGGAGAATTCTGTGCAGCATTTAGCACCAGCCACTGCCCTGTATTATATTGTATTTAATGAAAAATGGCTTTTTCAGCCGTAGCAGTTTCAGACCTCTCAGCCACATATCATGCAGGTGATCAAAATGTTGTGGCTGGCCATCGTATGATGAGAAACAATACCGCTGCTGTAAAGAGTGATGTGTTGGATATGAGGACAGAGAGCTGCTGGGTAAAATTAGTGCAGTAAATCTCTCAGAATATTGAGTCTCTCAGTGTAAAGCTCCAGTCTGGAGCTCCGGCAGATCTCTGCTCAGTGTGAACACCTCGCCTCCTCTGCTGCGGCGGTTTGGTCAGTTTGACCTCACAGCCAGCGAGGGCAAACACCCGCCGTCTGCTGCTGAGAGTCACGCCAGTAAAACCCGAGCATTTGCATTGAATTCTCCGCCGTTTCCGGTGAGCCGAAGCCTTGGAAGTGATGGATTCTGTGTTTTTAGCTGACTGGGGAGCGGCCTCGCCGTCCTGAAAGCTGCTGTTGAAATGGCAGCCGAGCAGCAGCAGGTTGAAGAAGGGTCATCTGAGCCTCCGCTGGTGGTAAAGATTCAGAAGACGAAACCTTCCTCGGAGGTGAATGTGAGGCCACAAATCCTGGCAAATAGAGTAGGTGGTCATGAATAATGGATGATTTATGTTAATGTGTTCGGAAACAGCCTGCTGGACTGCAAGAGTCAGAAAAATCACATCTCGTTTTCAGAACAGACGGGAAAACTCACAGATTTGTTAAAATAATATTCACGACAGTGAATGAAAATGAAGATTTCTGCAGTTAGTTATGTAGTAGAAATGTTAGTAGCGGCTTGAAGGACACGAAAAGTCTTTTCAGAGCCACTCGGGGATAAAACACTGGTTGTGTAATCATAATTTGAAAGAGATGGAATGAAGAGTCGGAGGATGCGCCGTCCATCAACAGGCGTAATTTGTCTGTTCAGAATGAGTATTTCTGTGACATTGAAGGAGGAAAAAAAAGGATAAACTGACCCTCAAACCGAGAGTACAAAGTAACCACATACAATAGGCATTTTAAAATGTCACAACATTGAATTCGACTGAACATCTCACTGATTATATCAGCTGATTGACAGAAATCAGTGAATACGTGCAGGAGAAAGTTTGATCAAAAGCGACGGAAAACTGAGAGGAAGCAGTGTTAAAGAAAGATCTGAGGACCAATCACACTCCAAAAAAAAAAAAAAAAACCCATCCTCTGTCCTGAAGTCACACTTTTTTCAAGCACTAATAGAATAATCCATGTCCCTGTAACTTGTGGAGAAATCACAGCTGCTCTCTCGAAAACCAAACCAGCTGCCAGTTGGCTTTCTATATTCATTCCTGGTAAAACCTGTGTACTGTTCATTTTGACAGACTCACTATCAATTCATTTAACAGTTTTTGTGTGCTGTAGGAGGAAATTTCCAAACCATAAACAGGAGATTTCTCACACTATCTCCAAAGTTGTGTTCTCGTGAATGCATGGTGTGTATGAGCTCAGGTGAACTCGCTATCATTCTGATTTTTCTGCCTATATAATCTGGGAGGTATAATAATGGTTTCCTCCCGCCTCCTCAGTCTTGGTCACTGTGGTAACTACACGCCGGCCCCGGGTTCCCGTGGTTCCCCTGGGAGCCCCCTCGCCGCTCCACAGCGCGGGCGGTTTCCCCCGGGGATGTGCCGATGTGGAGAATGTCAGCGGGTCTGATGGTGCTTCCACAGATTTATCATGAATTTGCATATTTCAGTGAGGGCCGGGCTGCGGGGAGAGGTGCAGCTGAGATGGAGCTTCTATTCGCAGCAGCGGTATGGCCTACTTTAATCTAATATCTGTGGAGCGGCTGAGCGCCGGCAGTGTGGATGAATGGAAGGCGATGATGAGGGAGATGTAAACTGTAAGTCAGGACACAGATGTTCCTCCCATGTGGATGCCTGCTCGTGTCCATCATCACTGCGTTTGAAGGGCGAACGCCGGCTGCCGACGCCGCCATAAAAGCCATTCGTTAGTCGGACTGATTTGCTTTGGTGCCACTTTTACAGCTTTGTGATGGATGCTGCACATCTGCTGATTTAAAAAGGATGATGTCTCGGTGTGAGCGGGATGTTCCAAACGTCTTCCCCCCAGCTGGGACTCCTCCGAGCACAAGAGATGACTCAGACTTTTTTGACAGACTGATTCAAGCAGTGAGCTCGATCCTTGATGGTGCCGTCTCAGGGTGACCAGGGTGTAGTCAGAAAGACGACACGCTCCATGATCAGATCGGGATGTCAACATCTGCGATACACACATCAATTATATTCTTCATCTGCAAATTGAAAATGACATTTCAAATAAAAGTACTCTTAATCAAAATTAACTGACAAGATTGTGCCCTTGTTATTTCATACCTAGTGGCCACACGTTATCGATTTATCATTTTATCTTTATAAATATTTAATATCAGATGTAAGTTCAAGATCAAAGGGAGGAGTTTTTTTTTTTGTGCCCGCCAAAGCTTGACGTTAATGTTTTCATTTCATTTTACAAGTTCATTTTGAACTTGTTCAAGAATGAATTTATGTGCCTAAAATTTGATTTCTTGATTTAAAAGAAACATTATAAACAAACAATTTAACAACCAGGGATGGGAATAACCATATTAAAATGAACAGTGTTTCTAACAGCGTTACATTTTTTATAGCAATGGATAATCTAATTAATTACTTTTTCCAGTGTGACGATGCTTTTAGAGTAAAACGGCAGAGGGAATGGACTCCGCTATTACACTGAATTCTCTTGGAGTCACAGGAATATGGCAGGTCTGAAGCAATTCTGAATGTTCAAGTAAATACCGGCCTCGGAGATGGAGCCTATATATATATAAAAAAAAAAACGTGTTCTCGCCACCCCGGCGGTATTGTGTCTGTCTCCTTCAAGCTCCGGTCCTCTGCCAGAGGCCTGGGAGCTTGAGGGTTCTGCGCAGGATCTTAGCTGTTCCTAGGATTGCGCTCTTTTGAACAGAGATCTCAGATGTTGTTCCTGGTATCTGCTGGAGCCATCCTCCCAGCTTGGGGGTTACTGCTCCCAGTGTCCCAATCACTACTGGTATCACTGTTGCCTTCACACCCCACACTCTCTCTAGCTCTTCCCTCAACCCTTGGTACTTCTCCAGCTTCTCGTGCTCAGTTTTCCTGATGTTGCTATCACTTGGGATTGCTACATCTATCACCACCAGTGTTGCCAACTCCCTAGTAAGGAAAGTAGCAATTGGCTGTCCTAAAAGTCACTAGAAGTTGCTAGATGACGTCATCACCTAATTTGCATAATTTGCAATTTGCATGCAATTGTAATGGACGCTGTAGGAGAGAGGAATAATGTTGTGGGAGAAGCAAAAAGTGAGCTAAAAACACCCTAAATGTGTTTAGAACTACAAATGAACTGACAAAAGTGTGACAGTGACGAAACATTTACTTGTCCATCCCGCTCTGTGACCCCGGATGGGAGCAGTGGCAGATTTGCGCACGCTCGATTCATTGCATTCAGTCATTCTCTGACTGCAGCAGGGAGCGCTGTGTGAGACTGACCGCTTGTGAGTGCTTTGGGACGGGGGAGGGGTTCACGGCAGCACCCGCTGCTCGTTGAGGACAGCAACGAGACGTCCTGTCACCTCTCCAGAGCACCAGAAAAAGTCGCTAGATTTGTTGCTAGTCGCTTTTGACAAAAAAAGTCGCCAAGAGGCTTTGGAAAGTCGCCAGATTTAGTGAGAAAGTCGCCAAGTTGGCAACACTGATCACCACAGCTGTCTTCTGCTGTTTATCCACCACCACTATGTCTGGTTGATTGGCCATCACCTGCTTGTCAGTCTGGATCTGGAAGTCCCACAGAATCTTGGCTTGATTGTTCTCGACCACCTTTGGAGGTGTCTCCCATCTTGACCCTGGGACCTCCAGTCCATACTCAGTACATATGTTCCTGTACACTATGCCCGCTATCTGGTTGTGCCGTTCCATGTATGCCTTGCCTGCCAGCATTTTACACCCTGCTGTGATGTGCTGTACTGTCTCTGGGGCTTCTTTGCACAGTCTGCACCTGGGATCTTGTTTGGTGTGGTAGATCCCGGCCTCTATTGATCTTGTGTTAAGGGCCTGTTCTTGTGCAGCCATGATTAGTGCCTCTGTGCTGTGCTTCAGTCCAGCCTTTTCCAACCACTGGTATGTTTTCCCAATGTCAGCCACTTCTTCAATTTGTCGGTGGTACATGCCATGCAGGGCTTTGTCTGTCCATGATGGCTCCTCTGGCTCCTCCTTACTGGGCTTTTGTCTGAGGCATTCACTTAGCATATCATCACTGGGGGCCATCTTCTTGGTATACTCATGGGGGCTCTTGGTTTCCTCCTGGATAGTGGCTCTGACACTCACTAGTCCTCGGCCTCCCTCCTTTCTCTTTGTGTATAGCCTCAGTACGCTGGACTTAGGGTGGAACCCTCAGTGCATTGTAAGGAGCTTTCTTGTCTTGATATCAGTGGCTTGCATTTCTTCCAGTGGCCAGGATATTATGCCAGCAGGGTATCTGATTACTGGTAGGGCGTAGGTGTTTATGGCCTGGATCTTATTTTTGCCATCCTGGCTCTTCAGGACTTGTCTTACTCTCTGTAGGTATTCGGCTGTGGCTGACTTTCGAGTTGCCTCCTCATGGTTACCATTTACCGGTCGGATCTCCAGGTACTTGTAGCTGTCCTGCACATCTGTTATGTTCCCTTCAGGTAATTCAACTCTTTCAGTTGTGATTACCTTCCCTCTTCTAGATACCATTCGTCCACACTTATCTAGTCCGAATGACATCCCGATGTCATTGCTGTATATCCTGGAGAGGTGAATCAGGGAGTCGATGTCACGCTCATTCTTTGCATACAGTTTGATGTCATCCATGTAGAGGAGGTGGCTGACAGTTGTTCTGCTCTTGAACTGGTATCCAAAGCCGCTCTTGGTAATGGTCTGGCTGAGGGGGTTCAGGCCTATGCAGAAAAGCGGGGGGGACAGGGCATCGCCTTGGTATGTGCTGCATTTGATGCTCACCTGTGCCACGAGCTTTGTGTTGGCCTCGAGACTTGTCTTCCACAGCCCCATTGAGTTCTGAATGAAGCTCCTTAGAGTCCTGTTGATGTTGTATAGTTTCAAGCACTCCAGTATCCACGTGTGTGGCATTGAGTCATAGGCTTTCTTGTAATCAATCCAGGCAGTGCACAGGTTTGTGCTGGGGGCCTTGCAGTCTTGGGCGATTGCCCTGTCAACCAGTAGCTGGTGTTTGGCCCCCCTGGTGTTATTGCCAATCCCTTTTTGTGCTTTACTCATGTACTGATCCATGTGCCTATTTATCTTGGCCGCTATGATGCCTGATAGGAGCTTCCATGTGGTGCTGAGGCAGGTTATAGGTCGGTAGTTTGATGGTATTGTTCCCTTTTGGGTGTCCTTCATGATGAGGACTGTCCGACCGTGGGTTAGCCACTCTGGGTGGGTCCCTGATATTAGCAGCTGGTTCATTTGTGCTGCAAGGCATTCATGGAGTGCAGTTAGCTTCTTAAGCCAGTAGGTGTGAATCTTGTCGGGCCCTTGAGCTGTCCAGCTCTTCATTTTGGCCACTCTTGCCCGTACATCTGCTGTTGTAATTACTACTAGGGTCTTGTTCTGGGAGGTTGCTGTGCTCTGCCTGCAGGCCTGCCAGCCAGTGGGCATTGGTGTTGTGTGGCACTTCTTTTTCCCAGATACTCTTCCAGTATTGCTCAGTCTCAGCCCTGGGTGGGTCTGCTGTGGTCTTACTACCCTGCCACTGAGAGTAGACCTTAGCTGGATTGTTGGAGAACACCCTGTTTATTCTCCTGGTCTCCACTTCTCTCGTGTATCTCTTTAGGCGGGTAGCTAGGGCTGTGAGTCTTTGCTTGGCAGTCTCCAGTGCCTCAGTTATTGACAGCTTTCTGTATTTCTTGGGCAGTTCTTTCTTGAGATTCAACCTTCTGCTTAGTTCTGTGAGGAAGCTGACTTCTCTCCGTGTTTCCATGATTTTTGCCTCTAGCCTTCTTTTCCATGGAGGTTCTTGGTCACTCCGGCTACTCATGCTGTTCATCTTGTAGCCAAGCATCTCTAGGATGACTGTCGCTGTTGCATACATCAGCTGATTGGTCTCAGTGATGGTGCTGGTAGGGATAGTTAGCAGAGCTGTGTTTACATCTTCCAGTAGAGATTCCGATGGTGCTTTATCATTACTTAGCCTTGGCAGCCTGGAGGGTGTTGAGATCCCCCAGGACGTCATGATCTTCTCTCTCAGGTCAGCTGCTCTCATGTTCAGCTCTGTTATTGGGGCTTGGTACCCAATCTCGTATGACCTGTCATCCTGGCTCCCCCTTGATGTAGCATCTTGTACTGTGGGTGAGGTGCTGGGGCTTGGTACCCATTGCTGTTGCACCTCATCAATCTCCAACTGTGACAGTAAATTCCTCTTGCGGATATTCGAGCAATGACTTAGTAGCTGTTTCTTAGTCAGCATAGATGTTGGGTTGGAATAAGAAGAGTTAGACCGATAAGTTGTATTTCCTTTCTTCATTTCTGGCTATGAAACACACTTAAGCTTTCTGCCAGGAGGATTGAGTAAATGTTGTAGTAAGGTTAGTTTTGGATAATTTTTTGCAGTTGTAATGACCCAGTGATTGAGAAGGCAGTCTGTGTTGGCTGTTGTCTGATTACACTGTTTGTGGGGAGCTTGTTTGTGCTGCCTTTTGTCTTTCTTCATTTGGTACAGTTGTGTACTTATGACATGTTCATGCAAATATCACGCAGATAAGAGTTTTACAGTTTTTTTACAGACCCTGCATGGCACAGAGCAGAGCTGTCAGCTGTACATCACACTCCTGGTATCTCATAACTCACAAAAAGTATTGGACTATCTGTCACTGACAACCTGTCCTGTTCTGTCCGAGGCACACAGCGTGAGATCGCATCTCGCCCAGTGATTGGAGTATAATCGAATTGTTCAAAACTAGCCAGATAATCAGTGGCTAACGGATAAGCTAACAGCTGACTGACGCTGCTAGCCAAGACCACAGCCTGCAGCTTTTAGGGAGTGCACATCTAAAATAATCTGTCCACACAAACACCGACAAACTCACTATTTTCAATGTTTATACTGTTCTGTTCTCTGCAAATGTGTGTGGTTTCATATTAAAAACCACCAACAGCTCCCAGTCATGACCGTAGAAGCTACATCATTTTTTAGCATTTCTGTCATTTCCCTGTAAAAGGACAGTTTTTCAGAAGGTTGCTCTAGAAATGTGAAACTTTTCTGAAACTAGAACATAAAAGTAATGCGTGTTTCACTTGAAACGCCAGAAAAAAAAAGGAGGCCTTATTTGCCCCGAGGTGTAAATGTGTGTGTGACACTTTGTCCAGTAATGGATTGTTCACCTGTCTTCACCCACAGCCAGCTGGGACCAGCTTCAGCGCTCTGAACAGGATGGAGTGGAAAAGGTAGAAGATGGATGAATGGGGGCTCAGGCCTTCGTCCAGCCACTCTTTGATGAATGTAAACAGTGTAAAGCGCTCCACACCTTAATTTGAATACTTGTGTTGTTGCGAACAGTAAATCACCTGCAACAGTGCAATCCATTTATGTGAGCAAGCAGTTTAGCACGATTGTACAGGCTCTCAGTGGATCTGTTAGGTTTGACTGAACAGAAGAGGACTCAGGACTCTTGTTGAAAATCAAATTCATTTTATTGTGAAAAGATGAAACCAACAATGTAAAAGTCCACGAGTTAAAGGGAATGTTAACCAAAGGAGACACTGACAGACAGGAACATCTATAACGCAGATCCAAGAGACAACACATAAAGCATGACAACATCAGTCCCAAAGAAATAAACATCACGGACTCAGGTGTTTGCATTCATCTCAAATCGCGACATTATCACATTATTGCATGAGCTCCAAAGCAAGATGTGCACAAAGAATGTTTTAACCACAGTTGTGAGTGAAGCTTCACAGTGCCTGTAAGATGCTGTTTCCCAAACACTGTGTGACTTTCATGAATTTTGCAGGTGTTATTAAAATGACTAAATACCAGTTTGGGCTGGTGTGGATTCCTTGAGTGCTTTCATTGCCGACCCCGTGCCACTGTAGGGGGCCTGCAGCACATTTCACACCACAATTAATGATTTCTCTGATGTTGAAGACTTTTTGAATAATTCACGCTGCAGATGATGTTGGGTGAAGGGCCTTGAGATGCCTCGGTGCTGTCCTTCTCCCATCTGATGGCACTTGAGAGAGAATTTTGAAAACGTGCATCTATTGAAAGAGCCAAAGACGAGAAGGTCACAGCGAGAAAGGAGGATCAGGATATCTGTGTATTTCTCGAGAGCGAGTGACTACCAAAAAATCAAAACAATAATAAATCCTGTATTTTTCTGCACTTGTTCAAGGTTACAAATGAAAGGCCACTGGAGGTGCAGGTTTTACTAGCATTTCACAGATTGTCAGAGAGGAATGCTCGATTCACCGACTGGTTGCTTTTGAGTTTCTGAAATATAAATGAACAGAGGATGATCTGTCCAGGACATTAAAATTCCATCTCTGAATGTGTACATCTCTGGACTAATAATTTACCTGCAGGTGAAGCTCACGCATGCTTATTTTCCTCCACACATTTCACCTTTTCTAAGCACATCTCACACCAGATGCTTTCAGAGTAGGAGGCGAGCCTCCCCGGGGGGCTTTCAAACGGGAGCTTCAGAAAGAAAAAAAATGACTGATTATCCAAAAGAGATCACATCGGAAAAAAAACCTGAACGTGGATGATTTGGTCAAAGAGACGTTATCAGAATTAGAAACTCACTAAAGGCCTCAGGACAGAACATTTTCATGCATTCCATGTACTTGCAAGTTATGCAAACAGCAATATGAGCCAATCCTGTCTTTACCGCTGAGAATCCACACAACCTCGGGGTCATCTCTGGTGAGATCAGCAGAAGCTCTGCAACCAACCAGCTTACATTTTCTTTATTCATTATGAAAATAATGTCAATACACCAACAACTGCCACACATTATTTTCAACTTGACTTTCATTAAAGTTTTTTGACCTGCAACATACTATGGATATTTTATTTTGAGCAACAACTTGTAGCTGCATGGGAGGGCTGTTTAAAAAGTTAAAGATGTCTCTGTATGGTGAGAAAATTCTCAAACATGTATCTTTCATATAAACACCGGCTAGAATGATTTATGGAAGTTCATCACATCTTCACATGATCAATACCCCGCCGCCCTGGAATGATTCAAACAGAATACAAAATGCAGCCATGTAGGTGCTGTATGCAGTGTTTCACACTATACTGAAGATGAAGGCAACAAACCTTTTGCTGATGATATTGACCTATTTGCTGGATCCACAGAGGAACTCGCTGAGATCACAAGCTGCTTGAAAAACATTGCAAGTAGTTGTGGCATGGAAATCAGTACTGAGAAGAACAAAGTGATATTCATTTCTAAAAGAGATGAGAGGAGAGCGGAAACAGCCATGACAGCAAATGACGACAGTCTTGAAGAGGTGAGCAGCGTCCATTAACTTGGCTCTCTTATCACTGAAGATGAATAGATAAATAGTTCCTCTGCACAGAAACGAGGAGATGGACAATAACAACAGTGTTTGCATCCAGAGTGTCATGAGTTCCCTCTACATTCTCCTGGGACTTCTAATAGTTTAGAATCATGCGGAATTGAAATCCACCTTGGCCATCTGTCCATACCAGTGTCCATGTTCTTGTCATTATGACGGTGTGTTAATTGCGTTTTGTTCTCTGCTTGCATGTGTGTGGTTTTATTACAATAACGACCAGCAGCACCAGCTTGTGGCCTAGCATGACTGCATTGTCTTCAGGTTTCTGCCGTTTCTGTGGAAATTGACAATGCTTTCAAGACATTGCTGAGTAAACACAAAACTGAAAATGTAAAAGTTTCACCATGTAAGCAAGGCTTCGGGTCACTCATCACTTTAACTGCCTCATATGGTAGTGAGATATGGGTTAAACTCACAAAATGCATTATGGTCTTGGTCCTGGTTGACTAACATCAAGGAACAGACTGGAAAAGACATTGCAACTAGTGTCAGAGGAGCTGGTGATTGAAAGAAATGGCTGAGAACTGTGCAGTTGTCAAATTAACCCAACAGACAAAGGGCGATGGGAATGACCTGACAGGAAGTTGAGGGTTGTGTATTGAGATTAACACTGACACACAGTGAAAACAGATCAGCCAATAAAAATCTGAGCTGTGGCTCAGTTGGTATAGTCTTTACCCCATCTCTACTCGTCCACATGTCAAAGTGTCCTTTAGCAGGACACTGAACCCCAAATAGCTCCCATTACGTGTTTAGAATGCCTGGCATGGCAGCCTCATCCATTAGTTAAAGAATTTCCCTCAGGGTTTAATACAATATTTCTCTTCTCCTGTATAAATTATAGTTGAAAACAAGCAGAAGTCCAGGGCTATGTGCCTTAGGCAACATTTTCAAACAGAAAAACCAAAGTTTTGTTGTGTTTTGGCTGCTCAGAGAGAGTGTCTTTGTGCAGCACTTTTTGAAAACCAACTAGAGTGCATTTTTTTCAAAACTGACCTGACTCAGTTGTCATGTGAACAGGGACAAGGTCATTTTCAATACTTCGATCACCTTAAGTAACTTTTCTGCTCATGTGCAAGACAGCAATGATTGAAGATTTCAGTGTTTGTCCTGCTCAGGCTTTCTATTTACGCTTCTCCAACAAAGTGCACAAACCCAAACATTTACTTCACAGTCATCTACATAAATAGGCACGCTTCTTCCATACAGAATGGACCCGTGAAGGTAGTTTAGACGTGCTTGAATGTTTACATAGTACTGTCCTATGTCTTCATGTTTAGGAAAAAAAAAAAATACAGCGCCAACTTGTGGCCTGGTTAGTCAATTACATCTTTTTTCAGTATTTCTGATGATCAAACTGAAAGAAAAACAGAAAAGCAAAGTCATTTCCAGTTGACTGTTTTGTAATTCCCTCAACAACTCTTAAGAAAAAAAATCTGATGAAGTGAAGGAGTTTGAAAACCCACCAAACATTAACTCCTCCACCTCTTTCCACTTGGTACATCCCCAACTTGTTGACTGTATTTTATGCTTTAATTACATTGAAACACATGAAAATAAACTTGACAGAAAGAGAAAAATTAAGGTTTGTGAAATACAGCTAATTTAGTTTGTGATTTAAGAGATTTTTCCAATGTTTGCATGTGTGCTTTAGATAAACCATCAGAGAGGGAGATGCTCCTCGGCTCGTCTACTGTATCACACTGCACTGTAGCAGCATCTTCTCATTCACTCTCTATTAAAATAACATCCCACACACACATTCACTCGCCTATAGCCTCACGAATAAATATTTATTTTCCAATTCAGTTTTTATTCTGGAGGTATTTCTCTCCCGCTAGGTTGCAGCTAATAGAAAACTCTGCCTTTAGTATGATGGATGTAAACGACCGGCAAGGTTTGTTTTCTCTTTAATTCACGAATAAATGGAAAGATCTCGGCTCTCAGGCTGAAAATGAGCTCACAGCGAACTTGTCTTCCAACACAATGACTGCGTGTTGTTGCAGAGGCACGCAGAGACCAGAAATATCAGAGAGTTCGAAAGGAAAACTTTCTATCGATCTACTTACTCATTATCACAACTTTCAACATTCATCATGAGAGGAAACCGTTTAATTCCAAACTACAAACTGTGCTTATCACATTATCCCTTTTGGGAGTTTTAAAAAGATTCTCCCTCATCAGAGTCACAGTGGTGTGGAACATTTTCAGACCATTTCATGAGTATTTTTTTCTTACAGGATGTGATTGACTTTACGCCAAAATCATGAGCACACTGCTGAGTTCCACAATTACTGAATTAATGATCAAACATTCTGATGTTCAAATGGAAAAACTTTTCTTTCTGAGAATTTCTTGTACCTAGAACAGTTTTATGTGCATGAATAAAGTGCCTTAGTGTCGTTTCTAAAGTGTGGACAATGGGTGAGATGGAGTAAAACTCAATTTGAAACACATGCATGTGGATGCTGATCTAATAAATGATGCACTGAGGATTGTGCCTGACAGAGGTGCAAAATAACACACGCGATATATTTAAACCAGGTGTGCCAAACTCATTTTAGTTCAGGGGTCACATACAGACCAGTTTCAGCTTCAGCATGGCGCATTGGTAAAATAATTACCTTTAAATTTAGGCTGTAAAGTTTTGTTTTTACAAACTCATGCTGACAGCTTGGCTTTGAGGCTCGTGCTGGTTTATTAGCTTTCATGGCCGCATCGCTGATTTCTCAGCTCGGGTCTTTCTGAAGACATTTGTTAAAAAGAATCAGTGTTTTCTTTGAAATGTTTACAGTTGGCTCGGTGGTTTGGCCGGATTTGACTCTCTTGTGGGCTGGTTCCGGCCCATGGGCCTCATGTTTGGCACCCTTGATTCAAGGCATTGACCTTCAGTCATCTGAATTCATTCCAGTAATTAATTTACATTCAGAAAATGAATTTTTGATGACTTAGTCTGTACATTTACAGGGATCTACAGGTTTTTTACGTGTTTGTAAAAGATGTACATAAATCAGCTCAGCCTCCAGCAGAGAAATCGTAGTCACTGTAGCATTTCCTCAGCTGGATCTCATCACTTCTCTCTGTGGACTTTTTTCTAATATATTTTCTGAGCTGTATTCCTTCTCAAATCTTATGCTCTTTTCTAACTCTGTGCTGTCGCTGTTATTTTATCACAGTTTGACTTTGTGGCTGATTATCTCCTGGATTGCTTGTTTGTTCTTTTATCTTACTGAATAATTCAAAGTTAACTAAATTATTTTTTTTTCATTTGGAGGCTGGCAGGAGTTTGAGGGAACGGCATTTGATGACCCTGAAGCATTTTTTTTTGTCCCCTAGAACTATGAGGTGAATATCTGAATATTTTCTCCTGTATTAATTAGACAACGAGAGTAATGAATGTTGTTCTCACATCAGGTTTAGCTGGAAAACAGCTGCCTGACGCCATCAGCTGAGAATACAATGGATGGGCGTAGTGGTTAGCACTTTGCCCTCATTGTGTGTTTAAGTCTGCATTTCCTTCATATGTGGAGTCTGCCTGTTCAATAATCAGCTTGAATTCACCTTTCATTATGCAAGGGCTGAACTGTGTATGAGTCACTCATAACTTTTAAACAATAACTTATATTTATGAGTGCTTCGCAAGTCAAGGTCAGCAAATCTGCTACAAAATCCAGTAAAGAAAATGTCCTTATCAAGAAAAACGTTCACCGCCGTCTTTTAGAAAAGACTCAGAAAATCTCACATGATCTTCACATTTCACAAATACTGTCTCACTTCATTCATTTAACATCTGCAGAATGAAGACCAACAGTCAGGGAAAGAAAAAAAAAAAATCCCACACTGATCAGTCATAAGCATTTTTGCCCTGAAAGCCCAGCGTGCTCCATCCTGTCAATCCTCTGACTGCTTCTTGGCTCTAATGTTTCTCCATGGGAGCATCCTGGGAGGGGTGCTTGTGTCGGATTTCCACTCCCAAGGTCACACAATCCCCCAAAACCAAACAGCAGCGCGTGCGCGCACGCACGCACGCACACACACACACACACACACACACACACACACACACACACACACACACACACACACATTTGGGCAAATTCAATTCAATTTGGTATATTTGAAAAGGTCCAATACAGTAATTTCTTGGCTTTTTCAGAGAAAAACCCAACAATTCCACATGAGCAGGTGTCAGCGACTGTGTGAAAGAAGAACTCTCTTTCAAAAAGGAAGAAACCGCTGCAGAACCAGGTTCGGTTCAGAAGTGGAGGCTTTCTACTGTTCAGGTTGGGGTAAATGGACAGCAGGAGAGAAGAGGAGAGGACAGACGGACCGATTCTCTGAATCAGCTCGGCGTTGCTCTGCTGGCAGCAGGTGGATCGAGGCGGGAGGATTCAGATCACGCACCTGGGAGATCCTCGAGAGGGAGAGAGAGAGAGAGTACAGATTGGAAGAGAGATTCTGGTTAATGAAATATTGTATGTGTAATACTGAAACATGGTGAGTACGAAAGGAAAGAAGCTCAGTGTCGGTCATTCCAGCAGCCGTAACCTACAGCAGCTTCACCAAGAAAATGAAGAACTTCATTAGGATTTTAATTAATCTCTCCTGCTGGTTCTTATCAGAACTCAGTAAATCCCCCAAACCTCCACCCAGACTGCTTCTGATTCTACACACCACCACCGATGTTCACGTTCACCGGAACTGAACGGAAGAGGAGAGAATCAGTGAGAGAGACGATTTCCACCCAGGGCCAGTTCACAGAAAGATTCATTTTTCTGTTTGTTTATCTTTTTTTTTTTCCCCTTGGTTAACTGGCGTTCAGGTGTTTGTGTTGCTAATTCACTCTGATCACTGAATTTACATGTTCTTATTCCAAAAAGGTCTTTTATCGTCTTAGTAAGTCAAAATCCTAGTGCAGCCGAGGAATGCATCCCATTGATCTCTCTGTTTATCTGTACACACACACACACACACACACACACACACACACACACACACACACACACACACACACAGGTAGGTATTGGTAATAGATATAAAAATGATATATAATGATAATAAAGTTTAACATCAATGTGGCAATAAGTTGAATAATGAACATGATCATAAAAGAAATAAAGAAAAACTCAAGAGTTTTCCATGGACAGCAAATAAAAACGTGCAAGATTTGAGGTGATTTAATCTTTCATACATGTTTTTCCCAGTAATTTCATGAAGATAAAAAGAAGAAATTAACACATTTGCAGAACGAAGCAAACAAGAAACCACAGTACAATTCATCCTCAGGACAATCAATCTGTTCCAACGGGACTCAAACGGTGTTTGATTATTGGTTTGACGATGCTTCGTTGCCGGCTTTCAAAACCCTTTGAACGAGTCACATCATCTGATTCCTGAGAGGGAGCATGTTGAGGTCTGTAAATTCAGTTTCATGTTATTGTGATGGCTGATCAGCGATCAGTTCTTTATTCTAGTCATTGTGTTTCCACTATTGACAGTTTTTTTCTCTGTATGAGCCGATTCCACTGTAGAAAGATGTCAGATCAATACAATAAATAAATGTTTTATTGCGTCAGTGTTTTTTGATGGAGATGCAGCTTTCAGTTTGTTTTAAAGTACTTGTGATCCCCAGTTAGTATAAATGTTATGGAATTGATAATTCTTTTTTTTTTTTTTTTTTTTTTTTCTTCCCTTGTCCTGTTCGGTAGCTGGGGCGTGCAATATTGTATGATTGTAGCCTTTTACTATCCGAACAGATTTTAATATTAGCAGCAGGATGAGACTGAGTCTCCTCCTGCTGCTGCCTTTATTTAAAGCTGGCATCCGGCATGGCTACCGGACAGGACCGGGACGGAAACGCTCAGAGAGCAGGGACAGAAAGAGAGAAAGATAAAGAGAGGGAGAACGGAAGGGGGGGGGGGTGGGGGGGGGGGGGGGGCACACAACCTATGTACAAAGTCACAATACAAAACAGTGTTGTCGACGCACCACACGCAACCTAGAACAATCCCAAACCCCCAATCTAGACAACACCAAAACAGAGCCGACAACCAACACAGAAAATTACAGAACCATACATACATTTTTTTTTTTTTTTTTTTTTTTTTTTTTTTTTTTCCCCCCCCTTTTTTTCCAAACCATATTAGTGAACAGACCAGGCCACAAAAATAAAAGGAGGTGTAGGGGAGGAGGGAAATGCAAGGACACCACAAACCGTATTTTTTTTTTTTTTTTTTTTTTTTTTTTTTTTTGAATATAGCTAGTCGTAGCTAGTAGTAAACTAGGGGCGTGCATCAAGAGAGGTCTGCTACAGATCACCATTAGTCTAACCACCACAAGAAGACAAGGTAACCCAGTATGTAAAGAGTGATTAAAGATCAGCGTGATCATGTGAATATGATGGTGACAGTGATGGTGATAGTGATCATGCATATATGACCTCTGACCTCTGAGAAGGCCAGAAGCAGGCCAGAGAGGCCCTCAGAGCCCAGACAGCCGGCGGACATCACAGAGCCCGGATCCAAGCCGCCCCCCCAGGCAGACGCCCACGCTCCAGTCCAGAAACGGGGCAGAGGAAAGCCCCGGCCGGGGACCCCGGCAGTCCCGGGGCCCGGGCCCCGCGGAGCCATGACCGGCAGGAGCCGGTCCACCCCGGGCGCCGGACGCCCGGGGCGGGCAGGGCCGAGAGCCCAAGGCCCAAGAGCCCAGGAGCCAACCCCCCACCCAGGCGAAGGGCTATGACCCACCCGGGAGAACCAGCCCACACGGGCGGCTACCCACCCCGGGCCAGTACACCCCCCAGCGCTCCGGCCACGCACCCCGAGATCCAGGGCATCACCCCCCCCCCCCACCCCACCCCCCCCCCCCCCCCCCACCCCACCCCACCCCCCCAACCCACCCCACCCCACCCCCCACCCCACGACCCCCACCCGGAACCCACCCCCCCGCCCGTCCCCCACCCGGCCCACCCCTCCCACCCCCTGTCCTCTCCCGCCTCACTCCCCCCCGCCCCAACCCAACACTCATACCCACTCACTCATACTGACACACACACATGCACACACGCACACACACAACCACTCATCCCTAAACCAAACGCACACACACACACACTCACATTCCAACACACTCACACCCTCTCACGCACACGCTAACAAGCACGCGCACGCACACGCACATACACACAGACACACAGACACACAGACACACGCACGCACGCACGCACGCACGCACGCACGCACGCACGCACGCACGCACGCACGCACGCACGCACGCACGCACGCACACACACACACACACACACACACACACACACACACACACACACAGTCCATCCTACCCCAAACACACTCACATTCCCGCGTCATCCAACTGTCACATCCTGTGGGAGACACCCCCGGAAGGCAAGGGAACACCGAACCCCACATCCAGAACCCCCCGCCACCCACAACTGCCGCCCCCACCCCCCCACCCCCCCGCCGCAGACAGGTATGCACCCCCCAGAGCCAGCAGCCCCCCAAACCACAGCCGCTCCAAACCCCCGGCCTGTGGGGAAAACAACCGCCCCCCCCGCCCCACCCCCCACCAGAAGGAATCTGGAAACGGGGGCGCAGAAGACCCCATTGCCCTCCCTCCCCCCCCTCCGTCTCTTGAGTGTTGATGGGAGTATATGTTGTTTGCGATTAAAATTTGAGGGTCAGTAACCACACCGTGCCGCGAGTGAGGCCAAACGAGCAGTCTCATCCACCTGAACAGCCCCACCCCCGACACAGCGCGCCAAGACCCCCCGATGTGTGTGTTTGTATGTATTTGGTCGTGTTAGATGACTAAGTGCAATTAAGACTGAGAGGCGAGCCACTGAAGGGTGCAGTGATTGGGGCCACTTAGATGGCCCCCTCCACCACACCCAACTTGATAAGCCCGCCTCCCAAAGCCCTACGTGTGTGTGCATGAGAGCGGGGGGAGAGGGGGGTCCGGGGATGCCGCAGCACCCCCGTCACCCAGGAGCCCCCCGATGAAGGACAGGGCCAGGAGCGCCACCCCCCCCCCCCCCCAGGACCAGGGCGGACAGCGACCATGGCCAGAGAACCACCGACCCAAGAAGCACACACCCATCATGCATCAGGAGGAGTGAAGGTGAGGACAGACAGGGGGCAGCAGAAGGACCCAGACCCAGGGCCCACCGACCCCAGGCCCACCGGGGCCACCCCCCACAGGACACCGCACTCTCTCATACATAGCTCCAGTCGCCCACACATATACACACACGTACAGACATACATACATACTTACAGATACACACCCTCACACACATACATACCCCGCTCACAGATACATACCCACACACACATACATACATAGTCATACACAAACATATCCAGATACACACCCACACACTCACATACACCTACATAAATACCCACACATACAAAAACATATATACATACTCACACATACACACCCACACACATATACACATACACGTACACGCACCTTCCCCAACCCCCTAACCCCCACAGCCCACCACCCCCCTATCTACACCCCCATCCACCCCACCCTGTCCCCCACCACCCACCCACCTCCCCCGCCTCCCCCCACCCATCCACCCCACCCCCCTGTCCCCCACCACCACAACCACCCACCCCGATGCCCTGGATTCCGGGGCAGCAACCAGACACCAGGGCGTGCACCGACCCAGGCCGCGGCAGCACGCCCGAGCCGACCGGCCCCCCCAGCCAGGTCGACCCCCTCACCCTCACGGAAGGAGAGAGCCCCCAGGCACCAGGGCCCAGGGCCCCCAGCCACACCCGCCCCAGGACACCCCGGCCGCCCGGGCATGAACCGGCACCCGCCGACCCCGGCCCCCCGGGGCCCCCGCCCCACCGCCGCCAGACAGCCCAACAACCGGCAGCCCCCCCACCCCCAATCCAAACCAAACACGAAGACAGCCCCCAGCGAAGCTGCCCAGATCCCGACCCCAAGACAGTGCCAACCACCTGCAGCCATCAGGCCCCCCCCACCAACAACCGACCCTCAAAGTGGAGAGGCCCTCATCTTCCCCTTACATTAAGTGATGGAGCTGATCACAGGGGACCAGAGGGAACCAGATTCAGCTGATTGATCCTCTGAACAGACAGACATCGTCTCCAAGCTGATATGATCTAATAGAAGATTCTTAAACTGCCCGTTACTCAGATTATTTCTGGATTTCCAATTTACAAGGATAGTTTTCTTTGCGATGCACAAGATGGTGAGAACCATGTAGACAGAGTTTATCGACATGTTAATTTCACCCAGATCACCTAAAAGGCACAGTGTGGGAGTTGCAGGGATATTGCATGTGAACCATGTTGACAGGTCCTCACACACCTGAAGCCAGAACCTC
Source organism: Salarias fasciatus (assembly GCF_902148845.1). NCBI lineage: Eukaryota > Metazoa > Chordata > Actinopteri > Blenniiformes > Blenniidae > Salarias > Salarias fasciatus. The sequence goes on from NC_043760.1 coordinate 9,590,854, forward strand.
TGCACTGGTGTGCAGGACCACAAGGCATGGAGGTAGTTGTCAGTCATGTTATCCTTGCAATGTGAACAGATATCAGATTGTGATAGACCCATCTGGAACATCCTTCGTCCTGTGTAATGAATTCTATGCAGAATTTTGAATTGTATTAGTTGTATATTTGAATTCTTTGTCATTTTGAAAGTATTTAAACATATTTGTGACCACGCATTTTGGTCAAAGTTGTTAGATAAGTCAGCCTCCCATTTTAAGGTCGGAAGGAAGATTTCGTCTTCTACCTTTGATAATATTTTATATATCTTTGATAGCAACTTTGGGGAACTGAGGTTTAAGAATTCTTCGACCCCGAGAGGTAGCTGTCCCTGCAATTGATTAAAGGTATACTTTTTGCCTATGATAGATTTAAGTTGATGATATTCTAAAAATGCTGTGCTGCTGATTCCATATTGTGAGATGAGAGTATTGAATGATAGAAAGTTGCCATTTTCAATGATATGTTCAAGCTGGCTGATTCCTTTATTTCTCCACTGAGTGAAGTTGATCATCTTTTTGTTTTGCACGATGTCCGGGTTGTTCCAGATGGGTGTGAGTTTACACGGGATCAGAGAAGATTTGGTTAGCTTTAGAAAGTCCCACCAAGCCATTAAAGAGGAGCTGATGTTGACACTTTTAAAACACCGATGGGATTTGATGGTGGGACTGATGAATGGCAGGTCAGAGATAACTAGATCCTCACATAATGCTTGCTCTACATCCAGCCATGGCTCATCTAAATTGTTCGGTTTAAGCCATTTGGAGATATATTGCAGCTTGCTGGCTATAAAGTAATTACTGAAGTTAGGCAAGTCTAGTCCACCTCTGTCTTTAGTCTGTTGTAGCGTCTTTAAACTGATACGTGATGGTTTATTTTTCCAGAGAAATTTAGATATGTATGAGTCCAGTGATTTGAACCAGCCAGACGATGGTTTGGTTGGTATCATTGAAAATAAATAGTTAACCTTAGGTAAAGTCATCATTTTAATGGTGGCAACCCTCCCCATAAGAGATATAGGTAAGCGTCTCCACCGTAAGAGGTCATCCTCTGTTGATTTCAGTAACGGAACGTAATTTAGTTTTAAAAGTTCTGATATCCTTGGAGAAATGTTTATGCCTAAATATCTAATGTTTCCAGACTGGATTGTAGCATTGGGTATACTTTGTAAATCACAGTTTATAGGCATGGCTGTAGTCTTAGACCAGTTGATAGAATAGTCAGATATTAGTGAAAATTTGTCAATAAGTGTGATTGTCTGGGAGATAGAAGATGGAGAGTTCTGCAGGAAAAGCAATACATCATCTGCATAAAGACTTATTTTATGTTCTATCTTATTGTTAGCCAGGATCCCTCTGATGTCTTTATTTTGTCTTATAGCAGCTGCCAGAGGTTCGATAAAGATGGCAAACAGTGAGGGAGAGAGTGGACAGCCCTGTCTGGTTCCTCGCTGCAGACAGAAGCTTGAAGAAGTCTGCTCGTTAGTCTTCACACATGCAGCTGGGTTGTTATATAAGATTTAATCCAATCTATGAAAGACGTTCCAAACCCAAATTTGGTTAATATTCCAAATAGAAATTTCCAATTTACTCGATCAAAAGCTTTTTCAGCATCTAAAGAGATAATTATGGATTCCAGATTGTGTATTGTAGCGTAATCTATTATATTAATTAATCTGGAATTGATAATTCTAACTAATACACTTTAAAACAGTAGCCATCATTCTCTAATCGCGTTAGAAGGCTGCAGATGTAAAGTTTTGGTTTTTAACGACCTTTAACAGACTCAATTTCCCTGTTTGCCACTGGTTGCGGACAAATGCCACCTTTCAGAATGACTGACAAGCGAAAAGGTTGCTGTGAGACACACAGACCGTAGGAAGAGTGGTTGTGGAAGAAGCAGGAGTTACTATATGAAATGGGCGTGAGGCTTCAGATCTGTGGTTCTCAGATCTGGAGGGTGAAATACATCATGGGGAGGAGGTCCGTTAGCTCATTCTTTGCTGGCACAAATAGATTTGCACATGTCAAATGGATAGAGTCTCTTCGTGTTTCCCCTGTGTTCTCCTGGACTTGGTTATTTTTGGTCTTTTGGATTTTCGTTGGGTTTTATGTGGAATAAATATAACTTCTGTGACTTAAATGATGGTGCCTGGCATGCTGAGTCCTCTCCCTAACAGACGACTTGATCAGGACAAACAAACAAAACTTGGGGAAGACTTATGATGAACAGCAACAGGACGAAATAAGAGAGAACAAAAGCTTGAAAACTGTGAAAAGTACAGTCAAAGACGCCAGCGCCATGACAGTGAAGTACAGGCGGAGATAAAGAGCTCCTCATTTCAGTAACTCTGCTCTTGTGCAGAAGCTCCAGTAAAGATTTCCAGTAGGCGCAGCCCTGACGAGGTTGGTGTACTCGGACTATTGATCCGGCGGCGGCGGCGGCGGCGGCGGCGGCGGCGGCACAGTGGCTTCACAGACACACGGCTCCCCGGAGAAATCTCCCCGCTGGTTTGCACTGGCACGTCGTTACGCGGAGAAGCATTGAGAGGCTGACACGCTGATGAATGCCTCGTCACCTGGGGACATACTTAATAAACATTTTATTAGCTCCCGCTAACAGCCGACAGAGGATCAAAGACGGGCTTGTTTGACATTTGGATGCATTTGGCTGATTGGCAATTCATCATCTTGCTTCACACTCAGCCAGGCTTCCCTTCCATTCATAATTCATCTGGCTTTCCATTCAGTGCTCTCTAATTCAATAAATTATAGGAAAAATTCGTAGAAGAATATCATAATGCCATTAATAACTCGCCGGGCCTCGAATTCTGAATACACAAATCTCAGGGTTTGAAAAAAAAAAAAAAAATCAATTACAGGGAAGGTAATTTGTTTTGGATCAGAGATTGAAGTAGCGCCTTTGTTGCTTTGTGAAACGCGACAGTAAACTGAGCCGTGGAGATAACTGGAGTGAAAAAAAAAAAAGCAACAAAACTGACCATTTACTGTCAAACACACGGTTGAAAAGATGGAACCTGCCTCAGCTGTGTAAGAAGATGAAGCTGAGCAGCGGAGCTGAGAGGTAATTAGCGCCGTCTCTTCTGCCCGAGGAGCCTGTGTGAACAGTAATGGCTTTCCGCTGAGCCGCTGGAAGCGCTGGAACAGAGGGAATGTTAGGAATGAATCATTGCTTTGACTAAGGAGGTCAGCTATGTTATATCCCAAAGATGGGAAGGTAAAATGCCACAGGTCCGTTTCCTCTGTCAGTTTCAGAGATATTCAGATCTCTGGAATGGGCTCGCCTTTTCGTTAATTTTCTCAGGGAGAACTCAACCTCTTGCCGAGTTCACGGGGGTCCTCGTAGTTTCTGAGTACAAAGAAGGCTTCGTAATCCTCACATGTACGACTCCGGTATAGCAATTACGTATTGTGTAATTATATATCCTCTATGCTGCAAGGAGCAGGTACAATATTCAGTGTCAGTAATTTTCACTCACTTTTACATTAAATCTCATTAAAGTGTGAACAGCCAACATTGTTCCAACCACCCACAAAGGAACAACCAATTATTTCCAGCTTTGATTTAATATATAATACTAAAGCCTCATTTCAAGTGAAAAAACTCCTTATCGAGCGGCAGCCATTAATGGCACTGGTTGCTTTGATTTTATGTCATTCAGGGATCGGTGGAAACACTCCTAAAGCCCGCCTCCCCGGAGTGAGTTTTCTGCCAGTGCTTCAAGCTGTTTATCTGCTCTTTCATTGCAAATTATTTACAGAAAGTGAAGCACATGCATTGTCACTTTGATATCATTTAGCAGTAGTTTTATTTTAGATTTTTTCCTATTTCTGAGTTGGGGGCGGAGCCAAGTGTCACTTCACCCGCCACTCTGCAGTGTGCTGGGAAGTTATACTGTATTTTCTGGAATGAAAACATGCAAACTATTTGTTTTCACTTTAAGCGTCATGTAAACGGGCTCTGAGACAGTTGTGTCAAAGAGCCACGATACACGGAATGCAACAGATCTGCTTTTATTCTCTCTTTATTCTCATGGTGTACATCGTTGTCAGCTTCGCCCGTCTTTGCTGTGTTGAAAGATTTCATTCGTTCCAAATTTAACGACAAAACACATGAATACAGATGCAGAGCGGAAAGTGCTTTTTAATTCCAGATTGTCATACTGAGCTGAATGAAGTCGAGGTTATGACTCAACCCTCCACAGTAGCTGTTTTATGGAGCTTCTTTGCCAAACTGGATTGCCCACCGTAGCTTTATTTCCCCTCTCTCCAGGTTTAATGCTACGGTTAGCTAGCTTCACTGCTAATTTCCTTTATCTGACTCAAGGCATGTAGTCACAAATGCATTCTTACACCAGCATTTCGACACTAAACACAGAGAGAAGATATAAATAAAACCCAGCATGGTGATTAAAAAGCTTACTGAGTCACATATTAATGCAGATCAGAGAAGCTGCTGCTGACACACACACACACACACACACACACACACACACACACACACACACTCGAACTTGTTCATTTAGTCTGCTTTGGATCAAGAATGTTGTCTTTTACTAATAAATGAGTGGGATGAAGCTCAAACTCAGAGCCTCCCTGCAGATTATACTACACCCAACAATGACTGGTGTGTCAGAGAAAGGCGGAAAGCAGAAGTAAACAGGACCTGTGTGTGTGTGTGTGTGTGTGTGTGTGTGTGTGTGTGTGCGTTCTTGTGCGTGCGTGCGTGTGTGTGTGTGTTACCTCATCAACACTTGCCTCGTGATCGGAAGTTAGGAAGAATATGGCCTCCACCGTTTGTCATGTTGCCCATTTGCCTTTCTTTAACATGATTTGGTCTATCGGGTCTCTTGCCTCCCACACACACACACACACACACACACACACACACACACAGTGACAGTGGTGTTGCATGGCCTTGAGCTGTTTCAGATGAAGAGCTCGTAATGTGCCGATCCTCTAATAAATCTTTACATGAATTCATTAAGGCCTCACAGTTATTTATTTATTTATTTATTTATTTTTTGGTTTTTGGTTTCCACTCTGGAGATATCAGTTGTGGAGACGAGCCCGGCTCACAGTCGAGCTGCCTGTATAATACAGCTCCAAAATATGTTGTCGGTGCTGCTGAGGGAATTCTTTCACGTTACTGACTCATCTGCTACTCAACTCTATTTTCATATTTGGTGTGTGTTAAGGAAACATCTCGTATGCCTGCGTGTTCTCATCCCTGCATATTTATGCAGTTCCAGCCGGCTGCATCGGTGTCTCGTTGTTTTCATCCGCCGCCGCTACACCACAGCAGCATTCTGGCCTCCAGTGCATTTTATGAAGCGCGTGCACCTTTTACACTGTGAAAAAAGAAAGTTGAGGGATCCTATAATTGTGTGCTGTGGAGGCAGCTTTGCCACGGGCACAAACATGTAAGGTGTTTTTTTTTTTTTTTTTTGTCCAGCCAAGCACTCGAAGAATAATGGCCCCGTTCTGTCGCTGAAAAACGCTCAACAGTGTCAAGTTTGTTACCTCAGCTCTCAGCTGAGAGGTAAACAGCAGAGGGACGCTCATCATGTCCACAGCAACGTATTAGTATTCAGCTTTAACCGACTTCTGTGAGTTAGTGGAGTTTTTTTAAAGCGTGGGAGGATGCCCATCGTGTGTTTAACCATAGAGCTTCAAACCAATTTTGCCCGAACAACACCTCTCACATCAAGGATCAAAACTTCCTCTTATTATTTATTTATTTTTAATTTATTTACAACATAAGATAAAATACTGGGTTGAAAATATCAAAGCTCTTCTTGTACGTGTTGTGTTGTTGATGTCTAAAATTACGAATGTCTAATAAGGCTTCTCTCCAGCCCTGTGTAATCCAGACCTGAGTTCACTTCCAGGACGTTCTGGGAAGGTCTGCTTCGTTTGGTCACGTGTGAAAGCCTCCCTGGGCAAAGTGGCTTTAGTAGGACAAAACTGGGAACAAGTTGGTTTGCTTTCTGACCTGACAATGTCTTCACTGCCATGTCTTCACCTTCTGTTGGCCATTTTAGGTCATTTGACATGTTTCATTTGGAAAATTGCAGAATATTGATTCTCAGATCTTTTTTTTCTTTTATGAGCAAGGTGGCCTGAAATATAGCAAACATGGACACGTTTCTGAGAATGTCAGAATTTCTGAGTGATTCCCTCTTAACAGTCCTGTAAATATGAGCCATAACAGTCTGATCCACTCAAGGTTTACATGTATTAAATTGTGTAAAAACTTGTTGCACCGGATATGTTCGATAACTTCCTCTGCAAGTTTCAACAGACTACGTAACAAGCAGACAGAGAGAGAACATATCTGACTCAGGAAAGGAGAATCTTAAGCACAACAGTGGAATGTAAATTCTGACTCCTCGACTCTCGAAGTCTTAACCGTCTTTCAAGCGATCGACTGTAACGCCAACATAATCCAACAAACACATTCCCGTCCTCCGCCTGGACGTTCCTCTATGAATCACCTCCATTGATTTTTTTTTCTCTCCAGGAAAGTCAAAAACATATCAATTCTGTCCGTCTTCCCCTCGCCGCCGTGTCAGAACGTGGAATAGGACTTCGCCGACCTTTTGCCGGCTCAATATGTCGTATGTCTGTCACCGGACGGCGGCTCCGCCGTGTGGAGAAAGCCGTAAATAAACGGCAGTAAACACGAGACGGCCGACCTCATATTTCTGACCTTGAGCACATGATATAACAGAGGAGCAGAATGTAATGCGGGTGAAGATTTACGGCCGAATGAGCGCGGCCGAAACAGGACCGGCGCTCAACCGAAGATGTTGGTAGGTAAGAACTCAGTTTAACCCCGTGAGACAACAGCGACCCTGTGAGAGCGACTTCATTAATCAGTCCTCTCAGTACTTTGAACACTGTTTTAATATTTGTTTAATATTTACTGAAGAAATACAGTTACAGTTTAGATTTCATTGTATAATTTAAAAGAGTGTTTTCACATATCCAGCCTCTTAAATTGTCTTTAAATCAGCTCTTAAAAACATCGAACGTAGAGCTTTTAATTGTTTCTCATGTCGTAATGTTTTCTGGTTGGAGCAAACGGGAGATTTTGAGCGGTCTGGACGTTCATTGTGATAATGCTCATGAGGCGTGTGTTGATCGGCTGCATTAAGGACTGAGTGAGAACGCCGGCTGACGCAGTGCGTGCACGCGTTGACAAACTCTAAAAGAACAACAGCCGCTTCGTCAGGACGCACACATTGAATGATGAATTTGACCGGACTGCAGTTTATGAAATTCAGGCTTGAACCAGAGTCAAAACCTGAACCGGAGAGTGAAGCTTGCAGAGACAGTGGAAGAATCACGTTTACAGCAAGATGTCAGCGAATCGTGGAATCTATGACTGTAACTGATACAAAACAAGCTCGTAGGAACAACTGATGACACTGAAATCATGACTGTACCAGTTGATTTTTAGTGGTTCAGAAAACAAACTCTGTTTTACTTTCAAAGCCACAAACCCAAAGCAGGAAGTGACAGAGGGAGGATGACGGGCCTGAGTCACCGTCTTCACCGTCAACACAGAAGAAAGAGCAAACATAAATGACCCGCCAGAGATTAGCCGTCTGTCAGCTGTATGTGTGTGTGTGTGTGTGTGTGTGTGTGTGTGGTTCTGCCTTTTCTTCCTCTGTCTTCTGCATCTGGTGTAAAACAAATGTTTCTGCTCTTCAGTCTCCTGATAAAATGCAGCATGAAGAGAGAAGCCTGAAGGGTCTTTGGTTCGGAGCAACATCTCTCTGAAAACATCTGTTTTTCTCAACATTTGACACAATTTTGGATTCACACTGAATTCTTTTTGACTTTTTTTTCTTAACCCTCTAGGTTTTCCCTGAAACATCAGCAGAAGACGTAGAAGCTCCGGAGTCTGACCAGGCAGCCGAAGACGATGCTGCTGTGCACTCATTCAAACAGCTTCCCTCCAATAAAAAAGACGAGGATGTTCAATACTCACAAGTAAGCACCACTTGTGATGATTGAAATTGTTACTGATGACCCTGAAATCAGGATTTCATCTGTCGGATGGAAGTTTCCATCTATAGCTACATCTGCAATGAAATGTTTCACGTCTAGCATTCAACTAACAAATTTTACTTCACTTTTGAAAGTTTTCAGAGACGTGTTCAACGCTTCAAAACTGGAGCTGAAACCTTTATGATCCACAGAGCCATCCTGAGATCCAACAGGAGCTACAAATTATTTAGAATTTAAGACAACACAAGTTTATCAACAGAGCAGAAACTTGCCTCCAGTTACAAACTGCAGATGTTTTTTAAATATTTTTTAATATTTACACTGATTCTGATGCAGTAATGGGTATGCTACAACTTACATTGTGGTCTTTAGACCAAATCAAGTATTTTAAGTGTTTATCTATTTATTTATTTATTTATTATTTATTTATTAAAGTGAACTACAGAAGTTCCATCTCTTCAGGAGTAAAAGCATCACCACTGCTCTTTTCCCTCTTTGCGACGTTTTTTGATAAAAACTCCAGAAATACAGTAAAAAATTCCAGTCACAAATAACCTGCCAAAGCAACTGTGAATAAATATATTTGAGCAATTATCAGTTGAATATTTTCTCAGTATTTTCATAGGTTCGTACAGCATTAAAAATAATCCTCCGAAAATGTCAAATCTGCAGCCAGTAATCAAATATCCAGACACTGTGGTGTGTTTGGTAGAAGATTGGAGGAAATTGACTTCATCTTTATTCATTTATTCTTTTAACATCAATGAAAGTTTCTGAGATGTTATACTTTATTACAATCAAAATCTGCAAATAAATACCAAACAATGATGCCAAGCTCATCTAAACTGACTCTGATTGTGCTTCCCTGACAGACGAGGAGTCTGAAGCCCAAACTGCATGCAGCCCCCCTCCTCCCGTCAGATCCCAGATCTGTTTAATGCAGGTCTGATATGAACGGGGGTTCTCTGGTAATTGTCGCAGTGAAATTTTCCTCGTGGGCTCTGGGAACTGGCCGGACGTCAGACTGCAGCTCGCCGCCCAGACGGCACGGCTCTGCCGCCTCACTCGGCCCACGGGGGATCAGAAAACGCCGGCAGGTCATCTCGGCGCCGGGTGAACTCATCGCTCAGGATCCGGACACTGAGTGAAAGTATTAAGTGGCTGTTATCTTCCCTCAAGCCCGTCCATGTTTACCATAAAATCAAGCTTGTAGCATTTCGATCATAAAGCGCGGCTCATAACAACTGATGGGGATCCTCATAAAAACGAGGGATGTTTATGGCTTTAATTAAGCTTCCTAATGGCTCACTTTCATATTGATCATTTGTGTTTGCTCTCATTCAACATCCAGCTCAGTGTGTCAACTTCAGCATGTTCACTGTCTCAAACTCACCCAGAATTCATTTTGGTCCATTCGAGGACAGAGCAGTGCAGTGTGACCTGTAGTGTGGATGCACAAGGAGAGAGACGAGGCACTCCACGCTGTTATAGGTGCAGCGTCTGTCTGACACGCTCATGGAAATAGACAAACGACCAGCAAAAGTTCTTCTGTCCCGCTGCTGTAAAGCTGTTTGACCCAAAAACATGAAAAGATAATAGAAACATAACCAGAAACAGAGTGATGGGGTTAGAAAAGAAGGTGTGAAGACATGTGAGGAAAAAGAAAAATGCAATGTATGCACCATGAATTTCAAACACAAACAGCAAAATCGAAACATATCATGTGAACAAATACAATGTTGAGAAAACACAAAGAAGCACAAACAGATAAACACACTGCAGAATCAGGAAATGCTGCCAAACACTGAACAAGCAGCAGGGCTGTGTACAATCATATAGATTAATTGGATTCTTTACAACAGGATCAGGATGAAGCTGTGGCGCCTCCAAACTGCGGCTCTGTTTATCTTCGTCAGGTAGCATTAGCATAACTCAGCCGCTCACAGCCCGCCAGCATTCATTAGCAGAGTGAAAGAATGAATATGGATGAGTGGATTATCTTGTAAAGACAGTGAGGTTAGAGCAGATTCAGGAGGGGAAGTGAGTCAGTCCCCCCCCCCCCCCCCCCCCTCACCCCCCCACAGTCCTCTCCCAGCGTCTGCAAGTAAACAGCACTTTTATTTCATGCTGATTAGTGAACCATAACGACAGACTTGCTGTTAGATTGTCAACCGGTTCAAAATGAATGACGATTGTTATCAGTGATTGAAGTTAGTCTTGTAGGAAGAACACGTCTTGGTTTAGTATTACCGAATATTTTATAATTTAACATTGTCTTGATTGCATTCAGATCTTTTAAAAAAAATGTGAATAAGATACCAATTTAGTCAACAATTTCTTGAAATCACAAAATCTATTTTCAAGATTTAAATGATGGTGAAGAAACAGATACCAAGCAACATCAACAGTTGTTACCAGCGTTGCTGTTAGTGCCCATCTAATTGTGTGCGTGAGTAATTTAGCGTGTGTAATTTCACAAAACTTCTCAATCATATTAATTGATGCAGCCTCCTTCATTCATTCTGGGTGGTGAGAGGTTTGCAGCGTCTTTCTGCCTCCTCTCTGCACTGCATGACAGCCCAGAGGCTCTACAGTGCCGTTTGAGGGGGATCTGCTTCATGCACACCCTGTGAGAGGAGTTGAAATGCTGATGCAGACGTCCTCAGATGATGAGAATCACTGCATGATTACAGCGAGTGGGAACAGGTAGAAGGGAGTTATGTAATTCATACGAGCCGCGTGCAGCTCTTTAATGGAGACAGGCCAGATAGATGGGGCGCACTCGGGGGGTCTCCGGTGAAAAAATGCAGAGCGATGGGCCTGGGTGGGCGCTCACCTGGTGTCTGATGGAGTGCTGGATAAGGTCTATTTATCAGCCCGCCTCGCTGAGAGATCGGCCTGCCAACACGCTCACAACGGGCTACCCTGAATAAGTAATGGCAGAACGGGTGGGAGAGAGGGAGCGGCACCGCCACTGACCACGGCTGAAAGAGGATCCGCTGGCAGCTCCGTGATGGATCGTTTAGGGTATTTTGTTTCTGAAGGAAAATGACAGACCAGGCTCGTCCACAGAGCTCGTACCACAGGGGACGAGGGACTCCATGATTCTGCAGCAGTGTTCAATTCAAAATGCAAAGTACTGGATGGTGTCAAAAAAAAGAAAATGACTCGAAACGGCGCAGCATTGTCACAGACAAACACACTCTGGTCAGGCTCTATTAGAACTGCAGCCATCAGGAAGACGATACAGAGTATTTAAAACAAGGACAATATCTATCTATCTATCTATCTATCTACTATCTATCTAATCTCAAGAAATGAGATCTCATATGACAGTGCCTGTGGCTTACAGAAAAGCCCATTGTCAAATGGTTTTCATTGATCTATTTAAAAAAAAAAAAAACAGATGGAGAGACACCTGTGAGAGTTCTCACCTCTCTGAGTTGACATTCAGAAGGAAGAGCACATCAAAGCTGAGAAAACCGTCAGTTTAAATCAAATGCTGTAACAAAGTATCCAAAAACAAGAGTGAGATGATCCCCGAGGACACGCTGGTGGATATAAGCTTCGGGGAAAATGATGGAAAGCCCGCTTCCTGATGACAGAAGTCTTAAGTGATGTCAGGCGGCGCTTTTCAAGGATTTGGCAACGCATCTAAATGCTTCTCACAGCAGATGTTTCTCAAATAAAATGAAAAGAAAGATGGACAAAACAAGATTAAATCAAGTTAAGCAGAAACAACATGTAGCTCACTAATTAGTGGAATTGTATCAAACCTGCAAAGTTATCTAAGGTGTTAGAGATGTGTCATCTCAGAATAGTAATTACATTTGAGACATATCATAGAATTCTGGGACAATATGTAACAGATTCTAAAGTGTAGTCCAACTTTTATATCGATAGAAAACATTTCCTTAATCTCAGATTTAAACTGCAGCACTGAGTCCCACCGTCATTAGAACTGGTTTTGTTTGACTCTTAATAAAAGTTTATTTCACCCTTTTCAAGGCAAGTTTTGAAAACAATATCCGTTCTACAGAAACAGCAGAAACACTGAAAAAAATAATGTAGTTTGCAAGCTGGGCCACTAGTGGGTGCTGTTGTGTGTTTTTGTGATGAAACCACACACGTGTGCTAGAGGACAATACGCTAAACACATTAACAATGGAAGAACGCAAGCAGTTCCAGGAGAACATGGACCAGGAGTCATGACATTCTGGAGGCAAACAATGCTGTTATGGTCCATCTATTTTCTCTCAACACTTGTTCGAACAACCTCCAAATCTTGAGATCTAGTTGGGTCTTTTGCTGTGAGAGGAAACTTTCTTCGTCAGTCAGTTGTGAGCAAAACTGCAGCCATTCAGAAATACAAGCAACTCTCAAAGACTCATCTCATGGGATACTCGACTTTCCTCAAAGTGGAGCATCTCACCATTTGTGGATCTTTGTAAACCCCTGAGAGGTGTGAAAGCAGCCGACACCCTCCTCCTGAAGGTCTTTTGACCTCTTTGATGATGACTAGCTCACACTTTGATCACAAAGAGAAGAGCAGGGGTGTGAAATGTCAGAGGTGTAAAAAAGAAAGAGAAGGTTCACCTGTAACTTCATAAAACGACTCTAATCTGTTACTTCGGACCTGGAATCAAATGATCCTTATCTGACGGGTTTTAAGGTCGTCGGACTGTAGGGACAGACACATTTTACCCTGGCAACCAAAGACAGTCTCAATCAACATGATATCTTGTTCACATACATGATTGTCTTTGGAAAGTGAGGACAGAACACTGTCTATATATTACAATGGTGAGACACAGTCCCGTCCATCACTCTGTTATGCTGTTGTACTCTGAGCAGTTCAGGTAACCAGTCGATCACATGGGAGATGGCAGCTGGTGACAAACATACACATTCACATGAAGGGGCAATTGAGGGGCATCAGTTAGCTTCGGAGGCAGGTTTGTGGCCTGTGGGAGGAAACCTGAGGAGCTCCACACAGAAAGACTCTCAAACTGAACTCGGTCTCAAACTGAGACTGATGAGTGCTTGAGTGATTAGCACTTGAACACACTTGAGTGAAAAAGCAAAGGCAAAGTGAGGCCAGAGTTGAAGGCAGCCTCACTTTGGGCCCTGATTGACAAAGATACTGAATACATTCAGCTGGATTGAACACCCACACAGCTGGATTGTGCTCTGAGATACATACACATATATAATATAATATACATCGAGAGGGACCAGCTGAGGTGGCTCGGGCATCTGTTTAGGATGCCTCCTGGACGCCTCACCGGGGAGGTTTTCCGGGCATGTCCCACCGGGAGGAGACCCCGGGGAAGACCCAGGACACGCTGGAGAGACTATGTCTCTCGGCTGGCCTGGGAACGCCTTGGGATCCTCCCGGAAGAGCTGGAGGAAGTGTCTGGGGACAGGGAAGTCTGGCCATCTCTGCTGAGACTGCTGCCCCCGCGACCCGGCCCCGGATAAGCGGTTGAAGATGGATGGATGGATGGATATATATATATATATATTATATGTATGTATGTATGTACATCAGGAATAAAAAGCTGCATTCACATGAACCTTCATGTGATTTCAGGCTAGGAATTGTAATAATGGGCAGGCCATTTTCACAAAGATCTGACCGTTCAGGAGACGGAGGTTTTGTACTGGCTGCTCTCTCTATTCTGCCCCGGAGCTGGTTAGCTGATTAGGTGAACTATTTGCTACGGCCGTGGTGCGCATGCAGCTTCCACTGTCTATACCGAGACAGGCCTGAGCCTTGTCCAAATTGTTTTTTCCCTGTTTACATGGAGTCAGAGTATTTTTGAAAAGTTGTCCCTCGGGAGCCATTCTCCAAAAGTTGTGTTTTCCGCTTCAATTTTTATTTGGCATTTTTAAACAAAATACAGAGAATGAAAACATAAACATTGCTTGGGTATCTGCAATGAATTCAGGTTTACCTTTCTCCATTGGGAGTCTTGTATTTAGTCCATTTTTTCCATCTACTCTCCACAGAGCCCAAAAAAACCAAAATGATTTCGCGTTTTTCACTGGAAAACATCATGTAAAGGAGTCCTGAGCAACATTCAGCAGTTCTTATGAACTCCTGCTGACCCTGAGCACTTCCTGCACTGCTTGACTCACTGGTTTTACTGCACACCACCGAACACATGTGAGAAGCTGTCAGAGAAGAGCACAGCCTGAACTTTTTCCTTGATCTTCTATTTAAACGCCTCGAATCGGCATTCACAATCGACTCGGCAGCAATTAAATGAACTGGTGCGTCCATATCAATTAGGAGTGTGTGTGTTTGTTTAACATAAGCCGTCCGCACACTGCCTCTTTTAAACCCTACATGAGCTTCCTCTGAGGCTCCGTTCCAACTCCAGCTCCATTAATAATGTAGAAGTCTTCACATGAAGTGGCCGAAGGACGAGAGGCAGCTTTTCTACTCCTCAAGCTTGTTTCAAAGCCACAGCAGTACCGAAATCCTGGACCTGGGGAGGGGAAGGGGTTACAGGCTGGCAGTGACACAGGCTTTCCCCTCGTATCTTTATCCCTCTGCTGTTAACATGCAAACATGTGTTGTTGTGAGCAGATGCAGAAATATGGTTTCACCCCTGAAGGGAAAAAACAAATGAGAGACAACCACCTGTGAACCTCACCAGCTTCACTGTTTATTTGCTTGGAGGCAGACGAGCTCGCTGAGGCCTTGTTAATGTTTGCGGAGCTGGGCAGTAAGCTCAGCCTAGTTGAGCTTTGAGTATGAGGCCTCCAAAGTAAGGAAACATAAAAACCTCCCCAGTGATGGATCTTTTTGTAGTTCGCCGTACATCACGAATCTCAAATTTATGAGGTTGGTCATTTACATGATAAAATTGAAGCTCGATTCTCGAATTGAAAACAGCTGGTGTTATTGACTGGATCTCCTGGGCTCAGTTCTCACACTCATCGAGCCTCGAGGTGTGTCAGGACGTCATTGTTCCGTAGGGAAAGAGAGATAGAGCCGCTCAAAGTTCGAGAGAGCTCAGCTGGATGTGTGACCATGGTAACCAGAGAAAACACAGACAAAAGTGTGTGACTGAGGTGATCGGTGACTTCAAGTTGCTCATAAATGTGGATCTGAGTGTATGAATGTCCCTCTTGGTTTGTCCTGTGACAGACTGGTGGCGCGCTGGGTTCTGTGATTTCAAATTGATCACACATACTTGTGGGGGTCGATCTACAAATGGGACACAGAGAGAATTGTATCTGACGCCCTGTTTACGTGTTACGCCCTGCGCCCCTGCGGCCATGTGGGGGCGCTCGGGGCCTGTTTGTTTTGTGCATGCCATGTCTCACCTGGTGCTTCTGTCTGCTTCTCCTCTTGTTCTCCTGCCTGGTCACCTGCCTCGTTATCGCCCTGATGTGTTGCACCTGTGTCTCCCCTATTTAAGCCCTGCCCTGCTCCTCTTGTCAGCTGCTTGTGAGTCTGTCCATGTCTGTGTCAGCTCAGCTTGTCCCTGAGTTCCTCTGTGTTCCCTGTGCTTAAATATGACCAAAGATGCATCAGAGCAAGAGCTCACTTTACTGACTAATGTTTCTTTTCAACTTTCACTGTTATTTTCAATGTCAGACCCCCCCCAAAAAAGTATACATACATACATAAATATATATATATATATATATATTATATATATATATATATAATATATATATATATATATACTGCAATTTAAAGTTCTTCAGTTCTCCAGGTTTACTGCGCTGAGCTCCATGTAAAGCAATGTGTGTGAGAATGCTTTTGGGGGTTTCTTTCCTCCTCAAAACTCACCAACAGCATGAAAAATGTATAATAATGGAGGTAAAACACAGGAGAGAGTTGTAAAGCAGGTGTCTTTGATAGCTTCAGACTTGTTTACCTGTCGAGCCCTCGTGCTGTTCGGTGCACATGCACAGATGCGTCCGCTCGAACGCCTGTTGGTCTCAAAAAGAAGGGTGGTCAGGCGTATCATCTCACCTTGTTGTCTTGAGTCAAAACAAAAAGAAAGTGAAAATCAAAAGCACGTTCTAAGTCAGTGTTGTGGACTTTCCCTGTTAACTTAAAGATGCAGAAATCAATACACATATAAATGTGCAGCTCATAATGCAAGTGTTAAACACAAGAGGTTTAACAGTGTTTTATCACTCGCTAAAGTTGTTTGTTGCCTCCAGCTATGAGAGCTGTTGTGGGGAAAACTGATAAGATGGAGCGAAGAACAAGTGGATTTACAGTATGCTGCACCGAGATGTTCAGTGGAGTCAACACGAACGCGGAGAAACACAGTAGAGTTAGAGTCAGGAGTTTGAATGACACAAGAAATCCAAAGCAACAATTCAGCTTATTAAGAAAGAGTGGATCTCATGTTAAGATAATTTATCTCAGAGAATCAAGATGAATTTAAAAAACTGTCGAGCCAATGACTGTGCTAAAAACCTGAAGCAAACTATTTCAGAGTTCTACTGGCCGGTCAGGGTGCAGATTACATGGATCTGCCATTCATACCTCGTCTCCTGACTACGTGCATCAACTGTGGGTTATGGTAGTAGAACACATGGTCTCTATATGTAATCCTCCACTGTACCTTCCAGAGCTTCCACACAGAATCTTTATTTTATTTCAATAGCAGAAATGTTCCTTCAAGGATACTTTGACTTTTATTCACTGTCATGGAGCCAGTCAACAAATTCAGCATGAATAAATACACCTGAAAACATAAAACTGATCTGAGCTGATCAGCTGTTTTATTCTGTAGGAATCTTCTTTTCACAGAGCTGGTACAAAGATGGACGGATTACAAATTCCATGTAGTCTCAAGCACTGAACACGCTGGAGCAAACGCAGAACACAGCACCAAAACTGCAAAGATGCACAGACAAAAGCAGATTCTAACCACCGGCTCATGTATTCATGGTCTTCAATATGGAAGCATGACACTGCGATGATCATTTATCAGAGAGAATGGATTGTTCTGCGAAACAGCTTCAGGTTTTATTGAATCTCTCCGTCTTGGTCAACATGGAATGAACCTTTCTGCAACCAGTCGAACAGAAACCCAAGGCGAGCAACAGTTAGTATTTATTACTGGTAATAACAGTAATGAAGGTACCCTGTCAGAGCGCCGTGCGCTAGTCTATCAATAATGCATATTCTCTGGCCAATTACAACTGAACCTGCTCCATGGGCTCCCGATCCCACCAGCTCCTGCTTGTGGGATATTCTCCTCACTCGGTAGCTGTCTGTCATAAATAATTCATCATTTCACTCCAGGTCAGTGTTTATCTGGTTGGGTGAACGCGGCCGATGTTAGGAGTGTTTCGTCGGCAGGAGAGAGTAAGCAGCTGCTTTCGGGCGACGGAGAAACAGGAGATAACATCATTAGTGATCTCTTCAAAAGAAGATGGTGCATCTTTGATGAAAAGTAGAGAACAATCCAACATTTTATTCCATCAATATTGATTCTCACCTGTGATTTTCTTAAAGTTTGTAAAGAGATGAGAAGAAAAAGTCTCCTGGTTTTGAAGTAACCGGGATCGGCCTCCACAGCCGGCACCGGAGCGCGTTTAGTCATTATTTAAATATTATGTTGAGAACCGTCAGATTAGGCTAATCTTTCTGATCTCCGTGAAAGGTGCTTAATTATTCAACACGTTTGATCAAGTGATTGATGCCTCTAGGGTGGCAGAAATATTAAGCTTTAAAAGGGTACTTTATCAAAAATGTATAATCTTTTTTTCAAGTGGTTTTTGTCGGTTTTCTCTCATAGAGAGCATCTTAATGTCTGACAGAGATTAGAGGATCTGTTGAGATGCGTGCGAGGCAGAAGGTCAGCACTCATTTTAAAAAATGCTCCACATTTGCCGCCAACTATAAATAGATTAAAGAAGAAAACTTTTTCCACCGAGCTGCGTGACGATAAGGGATCCAAGCGTTCCGCCTGACCTCAGGAACCCCGCAAAACTGTTCCGCCCTTCGACTCAGAGTTCGGATTCAGGCGCTAATACGCTGCCACATGTTCACTTCGGTCACGGAGCAGCTTCTCCACAACATCCTTGATGTTACATTTCAATCAGAGGAACAGAAACGTCCACGACTCTCAGGCAAGATATCTTAAAATCAGACGTTAAAGAAGCGAGACTCTGTAATGGATAACAGATGCTATCCTTGACATCGCCGGGTCAGATGCGTGGGCTTTTGAAAAAAAAGGAAAAATCAAGTGCTCGTTTCAACTTTTTTTTTAAATGAATTTATTTTGTTGAACGAGAAGCAAAGTGCTGCGGAAGATCTATTGTTCGTGAAGATCAGATGTTATCTTGTAACTGCACATTATTGAAGCCATCTGCAGAAATTGTTTCTCCTCTGCAGAAGTTTTTCAAGGCAGTTCAATGTATTTTGCATAATTTAATTGGCTTTGCGATTGTTGTCATTTTTTTTGGTAGGTATTTACTTGTTTTGTTTGTTTGTTTTTTTGAAATATAGACATCTCCATTCATACACTCTGCAATACAAACAAAAAACTGTTTGGTGAACAGATTCACCAAAAAACGGCAAGACCCCCAGGTCCGAGTCTGGCCTGTTTTTGTAAAGGTAAATGTTGTCATGGATATGCATGATATTATCTTTGTGTTCTTCAGCTTCTTCCCAGAATCTGAAGCTATGCTTGTTCGGTTTGGATTTTCACTGAATGTAAATGTGACGCTCATTAAATGTCGGTCACATTTTATGAAGTTTTGTTTATTTTGAGTATATTATTTCTGTAGATTTGTGAATATAATCCAAAGTGATTAATTATTGCTTATCCTAAGAGCAAAGAAAATTATTTTCTTCTGAGACACTTATTCAGTGCCACCAGTAGGAGGCAGTGGCGCCTTGCTTCTCTGTGCAAACGGAAGTATCAACTTCCTCATTCTGCTGAGGAAGCCAGACTGCACCAGAAGCATCGGTCGTCCGTTTCATCTTTTCTTCCTGTTTTACAGGTTAGTGGACTGTGAATATATTCATAAAAGTTACTCAAACTGGTGATTAAATGTTTGGAGAAGATGATCATTTGAGTTTGTTCATGTTTTGAGTAGATTTGACCGTGTTTTTTTGAATGAATGGGAAACGTGTTCCTCCGTGTGTCACATGTGGCATAAGATGGCACAGCAGTGGTGTATTTTTCCTTTGTGACCAAAACTCTGTATTAATTCATGGCTCCTGCACATTTTGTTTGAGGTTAAATATCATTCTTATGGATTTGTATGTTGTTGATTGTGTAAATAAGTTATGAGTTACAGTGATATCTTCATGTGATTGTTTGAAAATGGTGAAAATGGATCAACTTTGTCTTCAGCGCATACATTAATCCCATAATCTAAGAGTAATCCCACTCGTGTCTGCATTTCAACTTAAAGAAAGGTTAAATAAGTTACATTTCATTGATTTAGATTTCGATCTGAGTGATAAACAGTTGATTTGACTGAAAGGGAACGTTTTTAATGCCGTACTATACTGATGTAAGATCATATTTTGTGGTTTAAAATGATATTTGTTGTTTCATTGAGGAAAATAGGATTGAATTGTTACTGTCTGTGATCAGTTGTGATTTTGTTTCTAATATGGTTAAGAAAATATGGGAAAAGAAAGAACATACTATGGGAATTGTGAATAAATTCTGCTGAGGAAGCCAGACTGCACCAGAAGCATCGGTCGTCCGTTTCATCTTTTCTTCCTGTTTTTACAGGACTCTTATCTGTTTATGGGTACTCAACCTGAGACCTGTTACATAAACAGAGCATTTAGCGGTGTCTCTCTGAGTTAGCCGTGTGATGCACAGGTGGTGTTTTCAGGATGTTTTCACTGCAGCCGGACGGGATCAGATCAGCTCCTATCTTGGATAAAACAAGTTGAGAAGATGGCTGAATTGGAAATGTCTCTCTTCAAGCACAGGTTCAAACAACATCAGACTCTGTGTGTGAACATCTGTTACAGAACGATTGGATTTACTCAAAAATATACGAAGATGTTGAAACTGAGACATTTTGCCTTATTAATTTTAATGTGCTATCTTCAAGATTTTCATAGAGTTTGGACATTGGGAGACATTTTTCTTGCATACTATTATCAAACAGCTGGCAAGTCAAAAACACACTTGAATGCCTTGATTTGTTGCATGGTGTGCTTTCAGTAGTGTGTTCACACAACGTAACGTTCACATACTTGTTTTATACAAGCACACCCTGCTCAGTCCCGGAGTCTAAAGCTCATGTCAGAAAAATGGCACAAATGGACAACACTTATATATAGGATTACTATTGCAACAACACATCCTCAGTAGGGTAAAACTAACCTGTCTCACGACGGTCTATGGACAACACTTATATGTAAATATATATAAAATAAACACCTTCACGCTGTGTGAGAGAATGACAGAACCAAGAATGAAAATCAAAAAAGACTTTTGGATTGCTCTCAGCAGCAGCGGTTCCTCCTCCAGTGCCTCCAGAAGAAAGAAAACAAGAGACAGCGACTGAGGTAAAGCACAAGTGTTTGGTGTAATGCAGGATTTGTGATGGGATGAAGCTGCAGCCGTGGTTTGGCAGAAGCTCCTAAAAGGTTCATTCATGGTGAAGAATAGTTAAGCGGAATAGAAAACATGTTATTCATTTAGGAACACTCACCGAGAAGATGTCAAATGAAACTCTCATTCAAGAGCATGGCTTGTAGGTAAAAAGTACTTAATGGACCTGCGGCTTTCAGCAGTTTGACCCTGAATGAGAGAAACGATGTTGAACGAGACAGAAGAAGACGCTTGAATCAGTTTGAACCGGGTGACACATGCACATTAAAAGCACTGATTGCTTATCGGTGTATTCTCTTTTCATGTAAGCTTACCAATGTTTGGGACTGGAAGTTTTTCATCTCACAGATAGTTTTCCTGTATTCGGCCACTGCGTGGCTGCACTTGAGGCAACAGTCTTAACAGCATTGATTTCTCATTTAAATCCTGGCTGTCGCCGCTGCTCCCCTCAAGGTGAGTTCACCCCATTTCCCTGTCATCATTCTTTCCCAACAAAAACCCAGCAAAGAAAGTAAATATAACTCCTTGTTATCACTATATAAGCCGTCCGCGAGTGTAACTGCAGCTCGACGCAATTTCTCTGACGAATTTTTTGGGGAGAAGCAAACAGTGGCATACATCACGGCGCGCTGAAGTGTTTATTTCTTCAGGGATTCCTCTCGGAGCCACATCTAATCTATGTGAGCGGATGGATTAGGTTATAGATTATTAATCTCAAGATGGATGGGGATGGCGCGTCGCCTCAACCTCGGGGTTTTTGGCTCCGGAGCTGAGAATGCTGGGAAATTGATTTGCGGGCCTGCGCTGCTGGTTGCAGGCCCGTGGCGGAGCGGCCGTCCCACGGCGGCTACACGGGAGCCCTCGCTCAACGTCCCGGTGCGAGACGGAGCCGCTTTCCTGTGACTGTCGATGGCTGAACTGCTCGTGCTCTGCTTGCACAAAGTGTGGTGTGTGTGTGTGGTGTGTGTGTGTGGGGGGGGGTGGGGGGGGGGGGGGGGGGGCTGCAGCTCCACAGCCTGCAGAGCATTAAACACTACTTCTAATTGTCACTGGGTGAAAGATGAGGCATCACTCGCTGATGTTTTTTTTCATCTTGTTAGTCAGCGTACCGCACTAAGCAGCTTTATTGCCTATTCGTGTGCCACGGAGCCGCGTCGAAATGGGATTTTCAAGAGAAATCATCACCTTCTCCGAGAGCCCGTTTCCTCTCTCAGGCAGCAGAAGTGCAGTGGAGAGGCGGGCCTCATGTCTCCTGTGGACATCGGCAGGTTGATGTGTGAACAAAACCAGAATGCTGGTTGGAAACGAGGACATTACCTTTCATTTAGCTTCATTAAGAGGTAAACTGGTTCGAGCCTGTTTACACGAGAGTGTAGCTTTTAGTTTTGCGTTTACAATGCAAGGTTCTGAAAGTGGTGTTCATTTGGTGTGAGTGCTGTTTTATCATAAAGCCGCACACAGATGCGCACCGAGAACAAAAGAGTACGCGGACATTCGTGTGGAGAGACGACTCTCAAATACGAAGCTACCTGGTGCCAGGAGAAGACGGATAGAATGAAACGGAACAAAAGTTTTGCATCTTCACTTGAAAATGTGAGTAAGGTGTTTAAGATCAGACACTGCTGTGCAGCAGACAGAAGGGCTGAGAGGCAGCCGTCAGCAGCTGGGTGGTAACGAACAGGGAAAAAAGAAAATAAATAATGGTAACACTTTACTTGAAGCCCCCCTGCATAACACATTATAAGTAGTTATAAACACTAATACATGATCACAATGCTTTATAACTCACTATACAGCACTATACAGCATAGGATTAGGGTTAGGGTTAGGGTTAGGGTAAGGTCCTGGCATTGTGATCATCTATGAGTGTTTATAACTATAGCTACACGTGTTATAATGGCATTATAATGCTTATGAATGTACTTATAATGTGTTATGCAGGGGGGCTTCAAGTAAAGTGTTACCTAAATAATAAATAAAAACTGAAAATATATGAAAAAAATTCAATCATTGAATGATTTTTGTTCTTTTGCGTTGTGTCATTGGGGGAAACATAAAAGTCTTGGTAAACTGAATAATATAAAAAAAAGATGAGATCATGACAGGGAATTGGTTTAAAAAGTATTAAGATCCTTTCAGTTTCACACAATATATTGTAAGTTTTGAAAGCACAGGAATAGAACTGTCACTCCTGATGAAATTCATGGCCAATAAATCACTGAAATCCTGCTTTCAGTTTCTTTTTCGCAACTATCGTCTCTATTTTGGTTTAAATAGCCGTTGTGTGTAAAACATGAGTTAAGCAGCCAATAAGGGAAGTTGGAGAAAAGCCCACACCATGTGTACATAAGATCCTACTGTTCACACCACATGTCAGGAACAAAAAGAGGCCATATAGTTCAAGCAACCCTCTGTAGAGCTCCGTGATCAAACTGCTTTCAAACCATATCCAAAAGTGTTGTTCCCATGAGAGAGGTCAGTGCACTTTCATAGGCCGAGATGAAAGGAGATTTCTTGTGTAAAATGATAACCAAGTCAGTATTTAAGCACCATCCTGATACCAGTGGGAGTGGTGGTGAATGCACCAATACTGCAACATGCACAGAAAATTAGACAGAGAGAAAGTTAGCAAGTTACAGAGCCGTCAGTCTTCAACTGAAACTCATCAAAACTGCAGAAACCTTGAATTCATCACGGAAGTCTGATGTAGTGAAACCGTGGCAACAACAAGATGAGTGCAGGGAATACAATAAAGGCCTCTGAAACAAAAGGAAGGACAATTGTTACCACATACAGACAGATCCTTGAAAACAACTCCGAGTGGCTTATAGAGAAGCAGCAAGAACCTGAGGCACAGCTGACGCTACAGTCTCCCAGGATTTACTTCACTCTGCTCTCAGGCTGCACCAGAGTTGGACCTGTGGACCAGACCAGCACTCTCGAGATCAAACTTGTCTGTATTCGGAAATGAACTAATATTGTTCTAATCTGCAGGATAACTATCGCAGCAAGACATCATCAGTAGGGTAAAGCTAACCCGTCTCACGACGGTCTAGACCAGCTCACGTTCCCATTAGTGTGTGAACAATCCAACGCTTGGTGGATTCTGCTTCACAACGATAGGAAGAGCCGACATCGAAGGATTCAAAAAGCGACGCCGCTATGAACGCTTGGCCGCCACCAGCCAGTTATCCCTGTGGTAACTTTTCTGACACCTCCTGCTTACAGCTGGTTAAAAAGAGTTTTTCCTTTCCTCCGTCTCCTTTGGCAGCTCGTGTGGAATAATCATTTTTTTCTCTGGAAATGACTGTGCTGTATTTGCCGCCACAGAAATAAAATTGAATTGAACTGAAGTTGTGAAACAGGACAGCTCAGGGAACAGTGTTCAGTATGGCTGCCTCACAGCTAGATGTTCCTGGTTTGAGCCTGATGGGTAACCTGACGTTCCGACTTCCTAACAAAGAAATGCTGCAGGTGTCTTTCATGGCCTTTCATCCAGTGTTGACTGGGATTGGCTTTATAATCAGAACGAGAAAATGTCCAGCTTTCTTCTGCAGTCCCGGCACGTGGTGCCTTTTTGGTGTTTTTTACTTTGCTTTGTCCACTTTTTACATTCTTAGCGTTCCAGACATAGATGGGTTTAAAGATAATGATGCAATAAAATCGCATCTCAGTGGTGATGTCTGGAGATCCAGTTAGAATTTAATTCAGCGGGAGAACAGCAGCGGCAATGCAATTCTGCTTCATAAGATGCAAAACCTCTCAACTTCAATCAGTCTAACTAACGCTGATCTCAACTGGAGCTTAATAAATCCAGGGTACACCTTCAAGTAAAGCAACACGGAGCCCCTGCATACAGCAGGGTGTATTATTTTTATTTTCAATAGGTAAATATTAGTAAAGCCTGCTACTGCTCATGAACTCAGCCTTCCATATTTGACCTGATTTCCTCGTCTTGGAAAACAGAAGCCGTACTGTCAGCCTTCCTCTAATGCTGCACACCTACCACGGGGGACTGTTGAGAGGATTAGTGCCAGAAACAAACAAAATAATGACATGCCTCCAATAAATACAGGTCTGCGGTTTCCCTCTCCCCAGGTGTGATCCTTTCATCTTCGCCTGCATATTTTAAAGGGTTGTGTCCTGGAGTCTTTTGGAGAGAGAGAGTCTGCATCTGTTCCACACCACCGTCTTAATGTCTGTGTTGAATTTGCCAGTAATTATCCCAGCCTCTTTTCTCACATTCCGGCACCAATTCATCAACTGAGAGACAGACAAAGCTGTAATGAATGTGAGTAACTCTTTCATTACGCTCGTGTTAGACGTCTTCTCGTGACCGCTGTTTTCTCTCCACCCGGCACATGTTGCTCCCCTCCCTGATTCGTCTGTTTGCATATGGCTGCATGAAATTATGTGGTTTTTATCCGTACTGCGGCAGTCGACTCTAATCAAAATCACTTCTCTACTTTACATCCTTCAATATCCACTCACACTAATCATGTGTAATGATGTTTCTCTGATTGTGTTTATATGGAGAGCCGTATTGGCTCTTGGTCTAATTGCCCAGCCATAATTGTTCATCTCTCCCCCAATACTCTAATAGGCCTGACGCCATATGGAGCCATCGAGTGCAAACTTCTTCCGAGAGACACGAGGCATGAATCCGCCGTCCTGTCAGAACATTGTGGCAAATTATGGCTTCGCGAATCGACTGCGCTGTAGGGTATTATTGTAATCATGTGAGAGGCCGAGCTCCACTCCGTAGAATTGGCCTTCATATAGCTCTCCAATCGGGCTGGAGTCTCTCTGATGAGCTGCTGGTTGAGCTAACAGCACAAATCATCCTTTAGAAAAAAGGCTAAGAAAAAAACAAAAACAATAGGCACACAGTCGATTCTTAACTCAGTTAAAATCAGGAAACAATGTGGAGCAGCCTGATTTATTCTGTAAGTAAAGGTAAATTTGATCTGCAGTTATGATGAGCCCAGCGCTCATGGATGGTCCCTGACTTTGACAAGACTACGGTAAAGTGTGTCAGACAGCAGCTGACCAGACCTGGAGACCTCGGCTTCCGCTCCATCCAGACTCCACACGATTAAAAGCAGTGCGATTAATTAAAGAGGTAAAAAGGAGCAGGAGATGTCGATTTAGAGACTTCCAAACAGAGAGACCTCCGCTGTGCTGATGTTCTCACCTCATGATTGGGAACATTACGGAGGATGTCACAGAGGGGAATAGATCCGGGGATGAAGATTATTGTGATTTCAAGAGCCAGAGACGTCAACGTTATCTGCATCAGCCTCTACATGATTGGAAACATTGTGATTAATGTCACAGGAGCGAACGGTTAAAGGAATGCAGATTAATGTGAGCGACCTCGGCTGTGTCTGCATCTCTACCGTCAGACCCAGAGATAAGCTGCACCTGCATCAAGAGTCTGAATCAATGAGTTCAGAAAGGATGAAGATTATAATGACATCCGGGCCCAAGCACCTCACCTTTGCTGTCTTCCAGATGATGTATGATTAGAAACATTGTGAATGGGGAACAAGGTATCAGGACCAAAGTGATTTCCAGTTTCCAGAGTGTCAGAATTTAGCACTGTGAATAGTTTAAAGCAGGCTAGAGGGGGACATTCTGCTCCAGTCAGTATAGATCAGGCAGACTACTTTATTTGGGGTTTAAATGACTGGTTATCTGTCAGGCTCTCATTCATAGAAAGCTGGAATTGGACTGGGTTAGTGGGTTACTGCCTTGAACCATGATGATTGGCTAAAATATTGTGCATCTCAATTCATTTGGTAGGACGTGGTGTTACAGCTGTCCCAAGTAGCTAACACTAGCTCCTGCTAACTATAAGAGTAACTGACTTTTTCATATTATACTAAATTTATTCAGTATATTCAGTCATCAGTAAGGCATGTATGACTGTATGTCAGTATGACAGCCTTTCTTCACTTCTGGAACCTCATGCACAGACTATGTGGACGTACAGAAAACCATTAGAAAGTAAAGTTTGGATAACTTGTGACCTTTAAACTACAGGAATATATGGGAATGTGGTCACACCATCCAGATAAACTCATCTGTGGTGTTTGCAGACCGTTCATCTGATGCATTTTGGGATCTGTTTAGTTTTTGCTGGATCATAATAATTCATGATAACGACACAAGCATCCCAACTCAAACACACCTCATAAAACCTTCACTTTTGCTGCTCCTCCAGTTCTTGTAATATTGACTTTGCACAGCAGTATTTGTTGAGGTACTCCTAATTTTTTTGGCCTCCCCATTAAAATACACGACGGGGTATTAGGTATTAGGAAGAGCTTTCAAGATGATACATTCCCGTACAACCCCACCGCCCACCACCACCTCAGTAATGAACATAAAGTAGAGTTATCACCGTCCTCACTGTGTCAGCGAAAAGAGAAAAACTGTAAACGTCATGGAAGCTGGATTTATGGCCGGGCTGTTGTCCCGGGTCACATTACATTGCACAGGCGTCCCAAAATGAAATGTCCAGTGGGCGAACGTCTGCTTCATTAAAAAGTGATTTCAAAAAGTTTGAGACGATGCAGGAGAGCAAACTTGCAAGTGGATCTGGTAAAATTAGAAGCAATGCATTGCAAAATAGTTAACCCCTCATGGGACAACGTTGAGGATAGTTTCAGAGTCTGTTTCGGTGGCATTTGCAGGTCAGAATGGAACACTGTCTTTGTGTTTGGAGGGTCTATTTACTTCGAACATCCGTTTTTCTACCTCGTCCTCCTCTTTCATCGACTCATTCTCTCCTCCATTTTCCTCACCCTCTCATTGCGGCATCGGGAGAAGACTGCCTCAGAGTGAGGGAGCGTGCCCTCCGAGTCGGAGCTGCTTCTTCTGGGAGTATGAAATGTCCCGACTGAAAAAAAACTTTTTTCTCCGACTGGCTGTCGTCATGAAGCAGATTTTGTTGTTCTTCATTTTGGAGTAAGAATCGGCCTATAATGTTTATGGCGTGTGCTTCTCTGTGTGCAAGCGTGTGTGGTTTCATTCTAAAAACAACCAACAGCACCCACTAGTGGCCAAACATGAACATTACATCGTTTTTCAGCATTTCTGCCATTTCCATGTAAACAGGTTATTTTCAAAACACGGTCATGTTAACTTTTAAAGCCTTATTCTCTGTTTATCTGGATTATTTTACTTTACCTTGAAGGGTTCAATCTCGATAAACCGAAAACCACAGATATCACATCGCTGTGCCTGAAAGAGAATTCCCTGAGTTTTACTCGTAATCTCTCTGCCTATAATGTAAGAAAACTTGCAGTTGGTGTGGATGTTTTATGTGTGTGAGGCGCTGTACATTCATAATGAAGCTGCTGGTGTCGGATGAATAACAGATTTTCAGCTGCAGGGTGCAGAGAGGGGGGAGAAACTACAGGCTGCCTTCACACCGTATGCAAATACAGAGCGAGGAAAGCTTGAAAGGCGGTAAAGCCACATAATGTAGAAATTCTACTTTCTGAGGCCAAAAACAATCCAGGTTGATGGTTAAATTCCCTCTCATCCTGTCGTAGTGGCTCAGTTACACCAGTCAGCCATTACATTATGATCACCTCCCTCACAACATGTAAGTCTCTCTTCAGCCACCAAAACAAGCCTGACCCGTCTATTGATGGACTCCACCAGACTCATGTGCTGTGGCGCCTGACAAGATGCTGCTAATAGACCCTTTATCCCCCGGTTGCATTGTGCAGTGGTTTTTCTATCATATTACAGGCATCAATGATCCTTGGCTGCTCGTGATCCAGCTGCAGGGTCACTGCCTGTCCTTCCCCGGACCTCTTCTGACAGATTCTGATCTCTGAACCACTCGTCTACTCGTAGCCATTTGGTCCTCGTCAAGCTCACATATCCTGACGCTTGTCCAATATACTCCGCTGAGGACAAAATGTTCATGCGCCGCCTCATTCATCACACTTTCTAGCGGGAGCCATGACAGGTAATGAGTGTTATTAGTTCACCTGTCAGTGGTCATATAAAGTTATAGCTGATCAGAATAACTTCAGACATTGCACTAGTTGAATGCCAGATTTCTATATTTCCTCCCTGAAAGACACTGATTTACAATAGAATAGACATATTTTATTAATCCCAGAGGGACAACACCTAATTTAATAAATGGCGTTTTATTAACAGACAGCTGTTTTAGGCCCCATTTATACCGTTTCAGGAGACATTAGCATGACAGGGCATGAGAAGAACACGCTACAAACATTAGCAGTGGACACGGAAAAACGAGATTGGCCATTACAGTGACTGCCAACTATAAAACTATCAGGAGTTAATTGCATAGTAATCTTTAACCTTTACAGGCCTTAAAACGATCTTATTGCTTGTAACTTATCCAAAAACCTTTGATCATTTCATTCCAATACTTTCACCTTTTACCTGATTCTTCTTCAACCGCCCCGCCCCCCCCCCCCATCATGTCGGACAGCTACGTTGACCTATAAGAGGCAGAGCTGGACGCTTTCATGCGAGGCCTGTCGGGTCAAGACCTGTCAGGAGTCTATTACGAGGGAGTCGTCAGCTGTCGGAAGGAAAGCTGTGAGCTGTGAAGAATGATGGTAATGTAGCATGATGATAGTAATTCAGCTGATGGCACGAGCACTATTAATCTTGTGCGGGTGAGTGACACTGGAAGCCCATTATGGCTGGAAGACCAGTCTGCGCTGCCCGGCTGGTGGAGTCTTATATGCACCACAACCCAGCTGGACCTTCGCCTTAGGAACCTCAATCTACACTAGAGAAGAAGACTGGATTAAGAATCTTATCAGTGTGTATCAGGAGAGTCTCTTTCCGAACCAGACAACAACTCTGTGTGTTCTCTATCACCCAAATAGTCCATTTTGATGGCTTCATTTATTATTTCACACATGAATACTGTTGTATACTAATAAAAATATTAAGAATGTTAGAATATTGCACAAGATTAAGTGAAAAAGAATTCTAAACCTCTGAGCCTCTTCTTTTTGGATCACTTCCTCCTCTTATGTCAAAATGTATTTTTTCTATCTTGGATGCATAGAGCGACAGTATTTGTGGGTATTTTAATTGCCTTTTCTTTAAAATGATCTTTCATTTTCTTAACATCCTGTTTTATTTTTATGAATTTAATGGAATGTGTTTCTTTGTCTTTGTGAAGCATTTGGAAGTGTTTTGTGTTATACTGATCTACTTGTCTTCAGTGCCGTGTGTTGTGGAGGTTATCAGCCTGCGGACCTGCTGAGGTCTTGTGAAGCTCAGGTTGCTTTGATAGAAGCTTTCAGCTCACCTGGATTGTGACTCTGACGTCTTTCATCTTCCTCTTTGATAACGGGTCAGGTCAGTCAGACGGCCACACAGCTCAGTAATCCGATGGTCAGTGACGCCGGACAAGGAGATTTGGAACACTGGATGGGTGGAGAGACCTGCTGAGAGTGAAAACCAACATCTCCATGTAGTTTTTCAGCAGACGCAAAGGCTTTAAAACCTACTAGTGTAGTGAATTTGGAGCTGATGGAACAGCGGTCGCAAATCTGGGACTCTATTTATAAATGAGAAAAAAGGAGTTTGTTCCATTCTTCTTCTCCTGAGCTCTGGTACGACTCTCCTGGACCTGGCTCTGGTTCAGAGGGGACGTTCAAATGCTCACTGTGGGACCTCGAGTCCATTTCCTTGCCATGTTTGTGTGTTATAGCTCCAGATGCTCCAATTCAATGAACAATTGTCTGCTTCACATCTTCTCCAGACGGCAGCTCCTCCTGTCCAGTCAGTTTCTCTTCTACTTCGAGCCACACTCTGGTTCTGGTTCCAGAGCCATAAATGTAATGTATTCTTTTGTTGAAATGCACCATCATATACTTTATCTATCTCATCCATCTTAAGGATGTTTTCCTTGTTTTCCTGCTGTTGCTCATCTAGTTTTGCATTTCCAGGGATTCTGACCATGGCC
The DNA here is from genome assembly GCF_902148845.1 of Salarias fasciatus. Lineage (NCBI taxonomy): Eukaryota > Metazoa > Chordata > Actinopteri > Blenniiformes > Blenniidae > Salarias > Salarias fasciatus. Next base: position 9,621,478 of record NC_043760.1, read on the forward strand.
TGAGGACGACGGCTGTTTAAAACACCTTTTGAACAGATGTCAGTGTGGAGCCATCTGTGTTCACAGTGACAGATTTCTTCAGGAGGACAATTCCAGGTTTTATTTTGGAGAGAAAATGTCTTGGAATGAGCCAAGCGCTCATGAAAGTGGATGTTCTCATTTCAGACATTTCTTCATCAAATCCTGGAAGAAAACGTGACATCTGAGAGCTGCACGTCCACAAAGACACACAAACTCAGCTTTTGATTTTTAAGATCTTTTCTTTTTTCATCGTTATCCTAAGCATGCACTGCCAAAACATTATTTTCAAAACCAGTGCTGAAGTATTTAACAATAATGAAGAAACTATAAGTGAAAATTATCTAAAAAATACCTCTGTAGAGCCTCCCATTTTACATCTGTGCTCATCATTACCCTCTACCTTTGTATCACACCTTGCACAATAATTCATTACATGGAATGGTTGGTTTTTTTGTTACTTTTTTGTTTTCATTGTGCTTTGGGTTTACACCACAACAGTGCTCAAAATCAGCAATAACTCAAGTGTCCATGGAAACGGGTAAAAGTGGCCGTAGTAAATCATTCCTCTGCACATGCTCAGTAGATGGACAATAACACTGGTTGGTTGTGTCATGACTCCCAGTCACAGGGTATCGTTCTCTACACTTATGCGTGTGGTTTTCGTAACAAAAACACTTGTGGCCTGGTATGTGTTAACTACATTGTCCTCAGCATTTGTGCCATTGCTGCGTAAACAAGACAGACACCAGCCACAGCACTGAAGACGCACCTGCATTCTCTTCACATTATAATTCAAGAGAATTTTAATTTGAATTTCAATGATTGCCTGGACTCATTACAGAACTAAAGAAAACTCTTCTGCGCTGCCAAATGTTTTGATTTGATGACTAGGTGTGTTTTTATTTCCTTCATATCAGACGTTTGGATTGTGTTTTTTTAGCTGTGCCTCATTAATGTAATGAGGCTCCTGCTAATCTGAGGCTTCTTATTAACTCTGCTACCTATCTCTTATTATTTCCCTCACCACTCTGTTTTTGCCTCGCCAATATTTAGAAAGTGCTCTCGTCTCACTTCTTTGTTGTTTCAGGGAGTAAATGACATTGAGCCTGTCTTTCTGCGGTTAATGCTCGTCTTGGGGCTGCAGCTCCAAACTTGCGGCCGTGACGCTGGCGACAGGCCATTGACTTTCCGGGCTGCACATCTCATGCAGGTAAACCCAGCTGAGAGCACACTGCAGGTCGGATGAGGAGGCTTAAAATCTCATTTGGAGTCCATCGCGCGGGCAAGGTGAGCAGAACCCCCCGGAAACGATGACCCGTGAAATCAGGGTGCGGACGAAGCCTCCATCGGCCCCGTGCTCATTTCAAAACCTGGCAAACGGAAGAGGAGAGGTCAGAGAGGCTGCAGGACGGGGAAAAGGCATGCAACCTTGGAAATGGATTCCAGGATGTGCATATATCTTCTTTTTTGTTTTTTTTACTGTTGCCATTTCCTTTAAAGTTGACAGTCTGATATAAAACAAGGGCAGAGACAGGAAGAGAGCAGTGTGATACGGGTGTAAAGGTCCCCCAGAATCATCAGTGACCATAATCACAGTGTGAAGTTAGATGAAAGAGCTTCTGTGGATGTTTTCCATTTCGACTCTGAGCATGCTTAAAAAAAACACACACACACACACAAAAAAAAAAAGCTTCTGGTAATCAGACATTGTTAAGTCAGTTTCAAAAAATGCAAATTGCCAGCTTTTTGGTCTCACAACAAAGAGTAAAGAGGGACAAGTCTTTGTGTCCCACTGAGCAGCGATGGAGTCGGCAAGATGAGGGAAGCTATTTCCCCTTCAAAGCAAATTGAACAGAATTGATTGCGTCCCCGTCCTCGGTGAGAGTGCGCCTTCAAAGACGGCGTCTCTCCAAGGCCTCGCAACCAGCGCGTCTCAACTGAAGCGAACCGAATCCCCCGTGTCGAGCGTGTGATCCAGTCCCCCGTGAACGTGTAGTTAATTAATTCCTCTAAAAGACAATTAGTCTCTTCAATCAAATCCTCTGGGTATGTTTGAATTTGGGTAAGTCCAATTTCTCACCAAAGCCAGCGATTAATCACACTGATTGCCCACTGTGTTCATAAATAGAAGTTCCTCATCCCAGCGCACTCATACACAGGAAAGCTTAACCCTTCTTATCCTTCATCCCACACTTTTGGCCACGCATGTTGAATACCACTCAGTGTGATTACCAAACTTTAATGCTGACCACATTACATGCGATTGAAGTGGACTGTTTTGTTGCGGCTAGCCGACGCTTTTCAAGATTGACTCTAAATCTGGGTTGGAGTTCGGTTAAATGGGTCACCCATGGATTCATCGGCTGCATCGGCTCATACCAGCTGACCCTCTGTGAAAAGTGTTGGTCTGGTCAGCAGTGAAATTCCATTCATAGACTTCAAAATCCTTTCAATCTTTAAAGAAATTAACAACCAAGCTGCTTCATTTTCAAGTAGTTGCCAGTCAGAGCTGCTTCAGGACACGGTGGACCATTTTCCAGTCAAGCCGCTGTAGGTTTAGACTGCTAACTTCTCCTCCTGGCGTGGGACATGAGAGAGCTTCAGTCTCCATGTTAGTAATTCATGACTTCATGAAAAAGTTAACAATTTAACTGAATGGGAAAGTAGAAAAATTATAGCTGGGCCGTTAACGGCGATAACGTGCTGCGTTATCGCGAGAGTCTTATCGCGTGCCTCATTCTTTGCCATATTGAAGTCGGCCGAATTATCAGAAAAATCACGAGGAAAAGGCTGGTATGAAGCACAAACTGAAATAAGGAGCGCAAATATGAAGAAAATGAAAGTGAAACTTAAATCGCGTGTTTTGTCGGTGCAGTGTTTCGGCCAGCTGGGCGTTTTTCTGGCACTGAAAACACGCAAAATGAAGTATATTTCCCATCAACACACAATCTGGTTTAATAAAGGTAAGTATGCGGCACAATTCGGCGGGGCTGAATTTAGGCTGTCTTGAAGACAGGGTGATGTTTGAGGAAGTGAGCGCTCATAAGAGACTTCTATTTTCCATCTGCTATGTTGTGTGTGTGTGTGTGTTTGTGTGTGTGTGTGTGTGTGTATTGGGGGCAATCTTGGTAAAGACTTGGTATTTTAAGCTATTATAATCATATTTGATGAATTGTAAAGTTATTTATGTAACACACACACATTTTGAATGGAATCGGCAGACTTCAAATGGGCCATTTTAATCGCGATTAATCACGATTAACTCCAGGATTGGGGTGCGATTAATCGCGATTAAAAAATGTAATCGTTGCCCAGCTCTAAGAAAAATCCTAACAGAAAAGGAAATAATGAGTCTTTAAGTCTTTATGAAGGTAGCTTGAAAGCCAAAATGTGAGAATTAAACAGGAACATTTACAATCAAACAATAAATCTTTGTGGCTCCTCATTGTAATGGGAGGGTTTTAAGTCCACAGAGTCCTTCTAATCTCCATCTGACCGGCCCTTGGGTGTTGTGTTACAGTAATATTTATGCATACAGGAAACAGAAGTTCAGAGCAGATAGCTTCTCTCCTGCAGCTCATTAATGTGTATAAACCTCTGAATTCTCCTGGAATGTGCTATTTCGTGTCTCATTAACCTAAACAAAACAAATCATTTTACTGTAAAATTCCATCAGGTGTTTATTTTACCAGCAGAAAGCGTCCATCAATTATCTTGATGTTATTTAAATGATGAATGTTTTGACCAATAATGAATGGGAATCAGAAACTTGCACAGAGCTCTCAGTCGCTTCAAATCAGCTCTGTTTTATCACTGCGGCTATTAATCATTCATTATCTATTTGTCCCAGATGCCTCTAATTTTCTATTAATTGAGCACAGCAGTCTAAACACGGTGTGGTTTTATTGTGTCCCACGGCCAGATTACATAAACCACACCACGCACCCAAGTTTGTCCTATATAAATTAATTTGGGGTAATTAGACGGAACAGGCTCAGGTACGATGTAAACCACATATGCTTTGGGTGGGTTTACATACTTTTGATTCCAAAGAAAACTTAATTCCACTTTAAAATGACCATGTAGACACCTAATTTTGAATGAAAACTTTATTCAGAACTAAGCATAATTCTGAATGAATAGATTCCGACTGGTTTATGTTCACTCAACATGTTAACCTTCTATTCCACCTTAACTTTATTCCTGTCATTCTGTGCATCTCTTCCAAGATGGCGACCTGCAACAAGCGATCCACTCGTCTGGAGGGTACCTTTGAAAAAATGGATATAATCAAAAGAGGGGATGGACGAATGCATAAAAATTTTGAATTTTTTAAAGCTACAGCCTCAAAGTTAAAGCAGAACTATACAACTTTTTTACCTCAATAAATGTTTTTCAGAATCCCTGTGGGGGTAAACAAAGACTTGTCACGGTGATTCGCCGGTCCCTCCACTCCCCCCGGGGTCTGTGTCCTGAAAACAGCGCTTGCAATTTCAGAGGAGCGGACCCAACTACATCTCGCGAGAACAAACCTGCTTTACGGCACTCATACGGGAGTACAAGGATAAAAGCGCGTAAAACAAACATAAAACCCTCGCTAGCGTTAGCAACGCCACCCTTACGTGCTCATAGATGGCAGAACCAAAAAGACAGAAAAAACCTTTGTCTGACGAGCGGAAAAAAAAAAGGAAACGAGCGGAAAAAAAAAGGAAACGGGACTGTGACGCTCTCTGTGATGCGGGGGCGGGGGGTGATGCGGAGAACGTTTACGACCGTGAGCTTTCACAGGAGGCCAGTAGGGGGAGCACGAGAGCAAAAGTTGCATAGTTCTGCTTTAATCGACAAAGAAAGGGAGAAAAAACGCTGGGTAGAGGTAACTATATCATGCTGACGCTGACCGGCGCTTTTTCGGATAACATGGGGGTATATGAGGCGAAGGCGGGGCTCATAAATAAATTTTTATATTGCTTTATGCTAATATTATATTATAGTATCGAACCAGACTGACACATTTAAGCTCTGTTAAAAAATGATACATACATTGGAAACGAACGGAAACTCCGGACACGAGCTTTAAGGTTTCCCATGTAAACACGAAGGAGAATAAATGTATCATTCCAAATTAAAAACACCATGTAACCATGGCCAGTGACACACAGATGACTCACAATGAGCAACGGAACTAAGATCCTGTTTATACATCATCTTTGAGTGAAAACCATGGCTGTTGATAATTAATGAGTTAATTCACATTCCCATTAATGGCAGTAATTCATTTGACACAGTTAATGCGCGTGTCTTCCATGACCCTCGGCCCACACTGTAGTTTTGGAAACAGAATGTGAGAGGTACACGATGAGATACCGCACACTCTTTTGCAGTAGGTGGCGGTTTGCACTCTAACCGTGAGAACGCACTGGACGCGGTAGCGCCGCGCACGGAGTTTCTGTTCGCCTCCCATGTTAACCTATCTGACTGCCCGCACACAACACGCAGAGTGGCGGCGCGTGCGCCGCGGCTCGCGCTCTGCAGCGCGCCCGCTCCGCTTCGTTCTATTTTTCACGCGAGCCGCGAGCGCCGAGAGCGCCATTTGTCAAGCTGGATCAAGCAGATCGGACCAGACAGGAAGTCAGAAACAGAAAAGGCAAGAGAATCCGGTCAATTTTCAAAATGAAATAAATTAAATAACCATTAGTCACGGTGTTGCTCGTCCATCTATAATTTGTCACTTGGGTCTAATCACAAGAGAGATGGACACACAAACAGACATACTCACGTACGCACCCAGTCAAACAAACAAAAACACACACACACACACACACACACACTCAGCAACAGAGATTCACGTGATGCAGAAATAATGAGGACAGGAGGAGAAAAAGTTTCTCCACAGGTCACCAAAACACACACATCCAAACTGGCAGAGCGAGACAGAGGGAACAAATGTGAAAACCGAGAGCAGACGGAGCCAGCCGAGCGCAGTCGATGTGTGACCAGCGCGGAGAGCGCAGGCAACAGATACGCCTCCAATACGAACAGCCAAGCGCCGGCGCGGAGACGTTTGCGGCGCTCCCGCATCCAGTGCGTTCCTGGAGTAAGGCTGTTTGTAATCGCCAAAACAAAAGAAGAAGAAGTTTGGAAAAATCAGGAATCGATGCACAAATGCAGACTTGTTGTCCCACAGTGTTTGTTATGAAGACAGAGGAGAGGCACTTCACCGACGCTGTCGCTGATCACTTTATGCAAGTGGCCACACAGTGGAATTTTGAAAGTGAAGTTAGCACACCGACCACTGATAGCGCTCGCCAGATGACTGCATATGCCTTGCATTGCAGAGAAGCTCCACAAAGCAATCACTGGTTCTCTACAGAACAATCCACTTGACAGCGCATTGGCAAAATGCACAAAAGGTTTGGGCCATTTCAAGTATATCCCAGGAAACTCAGTGGAGCTCTAACAACAGCTCACTGCACATCGTCTCAAGAAAGAGTCACTCGCACAGGACGTGTCAACCAGGTGGAATAGCACCCTGGAGATGATCAAGCGTGTTCAGAGGAATCAAGAACCACTGAGAAATGCACTGGCTTTACATTCAACAGCACTGCTGCTAATTTGTTTATCTTTTTAGTGTGTTTGTTTCCTAAGTTCAAGGGCCTGAAGTGTCTGAGCAGACCTGACAGGCCTGAGGTGTGGCGTCACATCAGTGCCTTGCTCAGGGAGAAGGCGAGACCAGCATCATAGGTACAGCTAGTGATTTCTGAGCTAGCTAAGAAGAGCTCAGCTCTTATGCTTGCCCTGAAGTCTTCATCTGATGAAGAGGAAGACTATTGAGAAGAGTGTGGAGCACCACAGGGCAGAGCCTACTGTTGGTATGGGGGATTGTTCCCAGCGGTGGTGGGCCAAACATGGGAGGCACACAGCAAGATGGCCTGCCTTGCAACACCTGCCACATTCGATTTTTACTGTCCAGAGACAGGTTGTCCTGAAGAAGCGAACTGTCCCGTCATCTGAAAATGTAAAGAGGCTTGTCTGATCAACTGGCTCAGCGCAAAAAGAGAAGTAAGGGAAACAGCCCGTGTACTTTATGATATAGTTCCTTTATCTGATTTTGTTTTGCATTTGTAGTGTTTCTTTGTTTCTGTTATCAGGGTAAAAATTGAAGGAGACTGAGTTGCTCAATTTCTGCTGAATACAATAGACGAGCAGAGGTAGAAGTACAGCCTTGTGTATTGTTCTCTGCATGTGTGTGGAGTTTCAGTACAAAAACAAACAACAGTGCCAACTTGTGGCCTGGCATGCTTATGTTTCTGTCATTTTCATGGAAATATTTTGTTTTCAAAAAGTTTTCATGTACAACTAATAATGCAACGACGTGTCTTCACTTGAAATGCTGTTGTGCAAACGGACGGAGAGGATTCTGGATCTGATCACGTTACTGCCAGGTGTGAACAGGTCCAGACACACTGAGGAGCGACAGACAGGAAGACAAGGCAGGAATTCAAAATAAAGCAGCAAGAGACACACAAACTTGGTTATGACACAAGAAGGACCTGATACATTCAAACTCTACAGAAAGGCCAAACTGTCCAACAGATTCAGCTCCAAAAAAAAAAACCCATTTAGTGCAAACCACTGCACCACTGAGCCTCCCGTTTCTGAGTTGTATTTTCAACATTGAGAAATGACACAAACGCGACAGAAGCAGATTGTGAGAGTTCAACAAACTGGTCAGTGTCCAGGTCACAAGCTTCAAAATCTCATTTCTTTCTTGCATGTTTTTGGAGAAATTGAATTTCTGTCTCAGAGCGCCTCGGAGACGCCCAGCATGCCGCTGTAATATCTGTCACAGTGTGAGCACTTCAATGAAATGTCCCAATCTATGAATAAGTTTCTTTCTTTCTTTCTTTTTTTTTCTTTTTTTTACTCCAGAGAAATAAAATTCTATTTATGACATATTGAGGAAAAACCTGAGCAGAGTGGCAGGCTTTTGATTCAAATACCATTTTTAGGAGCCACCACTTTATGCGTACGGGATCTATTTTGAGGCCTTACAGAAGAGTACTATTACTGTAAAGTGCAGTAAGAGGCTGTAGGCTTCCGTGTATCAATAGATCAAAAAGAAGAAGGAAGACTAGAAGTAGTACTTCTTAAACTGAATGGATCCGATCCATACATGCGGGCCGAGTCCATTTGCTTTCACATGTTCGTCTTTTTTAAAGCCGAGCTCTCAGGGACTGCAGTGTAAAAACAAAAAAGAAGAAGAAGACTCGGAGCATCCATTTAGGCAGCTAAATCTAGTTTTGCCCCCAGGTCTTAAAAATGTATTAGCCCTATCTCCCACTCGCTGTGCATCGAGCAGTGTGAACACAATGGTGCTTTGTAATGACCCAACAAAACCTGGAAGTCAATGAAAGAGGCCATTACGCCACGCATACATGCTCACTCATGCACATCACCTGTGGTGCCGCACTCATGGCTGTCCCACAGAGGAAATATTACATATTGAAGAGTGATAAGAATGGATCTCCTTTCTCAAGGTTTAATTTTATGCACTGATGGAAAGAGCGTGCAGACTTCAGCATGTGCAGTGAGAGCCTGTTCAGGAAGACGTTGAATGAACGTCACGTCACTGGGAAGGTGTGAATGCTTCTTCATTCTTTCATTTCTAGCTAAATTCAATGATATGCTTTTTTTTCCTTCTCACATTTAAATCTAATATTGAAGAAAAAAGCTATTCTGGGAAAAACTGCAAAGGAAAAACTGTCTTTTCTCATGAGGAAAGCTGCAACAGTCCAAGACTAAGGGTCGTATTTATGCAACGTTTTCAAGTGCTCAAGCGCCGTTTACACGACAACGGCGCTCCGAGCCACAGAAAAACCGAACCTGTTACTGTGCAGCACGCCACGGCCATAATAAACAGTTCCTCTGCTTATGCTCAATATATTGACAACAACATTTGCCTCCAGAGTGTCATGACTCCCAGTGTACGTATATTCTTCTCCAGCTTGATAGTTTTAGAGGTGACGATCTGTATAAATGGACATAGTGACAGGCTACTGCCTGTTTGTGGGTCCGGCTGCAGGTACGACGCCAGCCTGGTTAAGGTTTCCATGTCTTTTTTTTATTTAACTGAAGTTACAAAAGCCACGCTGCCTGGGGAGCCTCCTCGGCCACCGTCCAGGCAGCACCCAAAACCCGTCTGCTCGACTGTTCAACGCCCTGCACGCCGTCGTTCTGACGTCTGCCTCCGTTCACTCATGAAACCCGTGGGTCTCCTGTGGGTTCTCCTGTCGATCTCTGGGAGAGCGAGGAGGAGGAGATGATTAGCGACTCACACCTGAGAGCCATCATCAACCTCTTAAATTCCACTCGTTATCATTAATACGTTTATATGTATTTCTAGCGTCGTAAGTAGGGATGCACCAATACCGATACGAGTAACGTTTATCAAGTTGAACACTGTACGCGTTCATGACAATGCATAGCCTTCACATATCATTTGTGTGTGGAGTATTATGCGTATGACTGCTGGATTAGAAAGTGTGTGTAGCTCTTGTATGAACTGACATTTTCTAGATTTTAGTTGACTTCTAAAGCAGTGGAAATACACAGGAATTTATATATATAGCAGTTAACCAAGTAGGATTGTTATTACAGTGACTGTCAACTCTGAAATGAGCAAGTCAGGAGAATATGGCCTGGGAGTCACGACACTCTGGAGGAAAACGTTGTTGCTGTCCATCGACTGAGCGTGTGCAGAAGAGCTGTTCACTACAGCCATAGTTCATGTCACAACAGCAGCATTTCAGAAAGGTTGTGTTTTCTGCCGTCAACGCAGAGACGTAGGCACACTGTTTTTGAAAAGTTCTGCCTTGGGACCCGTTTTCGAGTGACTCCGAGCACCCCTGTTGTGTAAATAAACCCCAAAAAACGCAACCAAAGTTTCCCATTTTCACCTGGAAATGTTGCATAGACAGAATCTCAGAATAATGTTTTCTGGATCTGTTTACAACTTGACATTCTAACTTTCTTGCCCCATACTTGTAAAGTAGTTTTACCCATAACACTAATTTGCCGGTGTTATCATATACAGAGTCACAGACGTACGTATAATTAGACACAAGCTATGCATTCAAGCATGCTCTCCGCTGCAAACATCCATGCACGGTGTCGTCGCTTATCCAGGCACGTCGGATTAAAGGCAACCCGAAGGTGTTGACTCAGTCATCGAAAACACACCCCACCCCTCCACTTCCCCGCATGAAATCCACCCGACGCATTTGCACTGAGCTCTTAATTCGTCCACCAATGCACGTCTCCACATGGGAAGTAATTACCGGAAAGTCTGAACATGTACCGGCAGCCACCTACAGCAATTTACACCTGGCTGTTCACGGTGAGCTCCCCTAACTGTGTATAATCAGATGTCCTTAATTAGTGCGGCGTAGCCTCCTTCCAGTATTAGCATCCACCCTCCCGGTTTATATCAAAGCGTTGAAGGCTTTAAGGCTCATGAATATGCCGCCGCCGCCGCCGCCGCTGTGCCGGGTATTGATGCGCTGCTGCATGACACAACAGCACAACACTCGTATACACACGCCCATCTTGATATGCAGCCCGAGACGCTGGTACGACTCGCAGCTCGTGGAGATGCTGCGAGCGGGTTTGCCGTGCAGCACTTCTCTAATGAACCCCCCAGATAACAATGCATGATGGGAAACAGATGCGCTACAATTGTTCAATTAACCTGCAGTCCTTTGATATGGAGGGTCTACGACTATCTCCGCATGCTCAGCCATAACTATCTGCAAAGCAGGACCCAGGGAGACGCGATGAGAACAGGAGCGAGACAAAGGAGGCAAGCGATGAGCATGAAAGATCCGCTTTGTCTTCCCTTTCTCCCACAAAAGGAGCTGGAAAGCAGCGTCGCCAGAGAGCCGCGCTCGTGCAATTTATCAGCGTCCGAGGGCCGCCGTAGACACGTTTACTCACTGTGTCACAGAGTAACATATTTCTCCCCCGCCTCTGGAATCACCTCGTATCCGAGCCTTTGTCACAGAGAGTCTCTCGGCAGTGCAATAAGGCTGTGTCTCCACGGCAGTACCAATTCACAATTAAGGTGTTTTCCCATGTTGAATTACATTTTCACGTCCATGGAGCCAAGAATGGGGGATTAATTGAGCAGGTTCCTATCTGCACCACTGAAATGGCTCACATAAAGAATAACGTACATTCATTCTCATTATAATTTCACAATTAAACAGATATCAAACAGAAAATGCTATAAAAGCAGGACATTGGACAAAATAGGCTGCCATATTATCTGGACTACAAGTTGAGAATCTGTCGAGAAAAAATTTAAAAAATACATCTATGAAAGTCACATTTATTCCTCCAGCAGTTTTTGTTCCAGAATTTGTTCCTCAGCTTTTGCTGTCGTGCCTTTTGTCCATGATTAGCCTTACAGTTTATGGTCTTCATGATGTTAACAGTTCCTTTGCTTTTCTCCAGTCCTTCACAAGTTTTTCACACTCTGAACTCTTTCCGCTTCTGGTTTATGATGCACATTTGATAATTTTTACCTTAAATTCTGCTGTGTGTCCATTTCTTTTTGCTCATAGTTCACTTACGATTAATGGAGGATTTTCTGAACTGTAGTGGCATTTTGTTGTCATACAGTGACATCTGGTGGTCGCAGTTGGTATTATCTTGATGCATAAGTCACTAAACAAGCATTTAAGAAAAGTGTGACTTCTTGTCCAGAAAATATGGTAACTCTGCTGATTATACAAGTAAAATGGAGGACTAAAAAGAAGTTTGAGCTGCATGATAATTAAATCTTCACAGAAAATTATTTCAGTGGCATGTCATTCGTTTTCTAATAAAAATTGAGTCCTGGGGTGTTTCTCAGAAAAATTACTTTTAGCAAGGCAGTGTTGTGTTATATGAAAGGTAAATTGCTTGTTAAAAATCAAGCTGTGCAAAAATTTGGGCATACAAGTGTTCTGGAATGACTCTCAGACCTAATTATCACTGAATGATATCGCTGCATTGAGGCTCTACGTAATATTGATTAGATTTTTCTGGTATTGTTCCCAGTTATATGCAAATATCTGATTTTGTTTTGATGACTATTGTACATTTTCTATTAATCCAATAAGTCTAATTTCACTACTGAAATGTTGCTATATCCGTCAGGTACCTATCTACTTTATAAAAATGGACTTGTCAAACAAACATCCAGTGATTTATAGATGGAAATAATGGAAATATTCAGAGGTGCCCAAACTTTTTGACATGACTCTAGAAGTCAAAATTACAAAAAAAGCAAACCTTAACGAACAATCGCAAAAAAAAATATTAATTCAATATGGTAAATATTGCTTCTCCATCTATATATTAACAAGTTTTTATCACTTCAGCTGAATCACAACTGCTTTATATGATCAGTTAAAAGTTTATTGTGTGTCCGTGAGTTTTTTTTTTTTTTTTTTTTTTGTCTAAATCTGTAAGTTTGAGGTCAGTCGAGACTGTAAAGTTCCCATTGGAGGTGAATGTGTTTCTGTCTGAGTGATGGACTGGTGACCCATAGACGACAGACTCCACCTTCACCTGGAGGTCAGCTGGGATCGCCACCAGCACCGAAGGATGGATGGATGGACGTTTTTCCATTTACACAAAGTCACACACCCGAGGTCGCTCAGATGCCGTGCAACATGTTTGAAAGTCATCTGAAGCAGTTCTGACTTCAGGTTCTCTCCCTGAAACCCACAGGAACAGGCCGGGGTAAAGGCTGGAAGACAAACTACCATGTCAGTTACACAAAACTGCAAATACAGAATGGACACTTTCTTCTGGAAACTTCTTGCAACTTTCTTCCACCGTGTTGCGTTCAATCGTCTTCAGATTTCCAGGAGTTCTTTCTGCGGTGAAACCCTTCAGCTCTCCAAAGCTTTGCAGTTGGATTTGGGTCAAAGCTCACCACTGGTCCCTTCAAAACTTTCCATCGTTTCCTTTGTGCCGCTGGACGTGAGCTGCGGCTCTCTGTCCTGTTCAATAACCCCGAGAGCTTCGCCATAAACCCAGTTAACCGACACATCCATCCATCATTTATACCTGCTTTGTCTCCAGCACTGTAAAGGGGGCCTGAAGCCTTTTGTGACAAATACCTGCTGAGCAAGCCACCCGACCAACATAGCTTTGTGGAAAACCACCGCTCGGCAGCCACCAGGGGGCCTGAAGAGCCGGCGTTAGTGTGTGGAAGAGCTCTGGATGGAGAACCTGGAGAAAAACGTTCCAGTGTGGCGTTGATCGCTGATTTCTACTGCGCCTATATGTTACCCAGGCTGACACATTTCTCTCCCAGAGGAGTTAATAATCTACCACTTTCATGTGCTTCCAGTACCAGAGCCAGCATCGCAGCCTCACAGCATGATGGTGCCACCACCATGCTTTGCAGTAGATGTTCTGGACTGCTCTCCCACATTCCTTCCTGGAGTATTGTTTGCTGAACAGAATTGAGTGAAAGCAGGATGTCGCTCCAGCTCATCCTGAAGCTCTTTTCACAGTCAAATCAAAGGTTTTGTTCATGCCGTCTCAAAAAGTAAAACACAAATGAGTGGCAATTTGCCAAATTTCAGACACCAGTTTCCTCACAAAATGAAACGTTAAAGGAATATTACAAATATTGAGTTTTACACTAAATCAATTGGAAAGTGAAAAAACAAAGCACGGGAGATTATTTGTCAGAAAGCTAAGGATTCAGAAATGTTTCCAGACCCAGGAAGAAGTACAACACAACAAATACTGTGATTAAATCTGCCACTAAAAGCCACAGGGAGGTCGCTGAGGAAATGCCTTTTACCACAATAAGAACCACATCCTCGCTTAATGCAATAAATACAGATTAATTTATAAACAATTTTACGTTTTCAAGCTGTACTTTGTACAATGATTTATGATTTATGAGTTTGAACTCCTCCCAGTATTTTGCATTAAACCCCATGTCCCATACGCACAAAGGCAATCTGAGGGTGTGTTATTTCCTCAGTGCAATCCTGTTAGTGGATCAGCTTGACGTGTGTGTGTGTGTGTGTGTGTGTGTGTGTGTGTGTGTGTGTGTGTGTGTGTGTCATATCAAGTTTACACTCCTTTTTTTATATGAGTAAACCATCTGAGGTCTTTCCAACCAAGAGAGATATTTTTGTGATTTTCCATCAAATCAAATTTAACTGAAGCCACAGAAGATGTTTAATTTTCAAAATGACGCCGACACGGCTTACGAAGTTTCAAAAATAGGTATGATACATAAAACACAAAAACACAAACACTGTGCTTTATATTGAATTTATGAAGCTTCTCTTACAATCCAGGATGGTAAAACATTTCTTTTCCATCTGTTTTTTTTCCTGATTTTAGTGATTTCACAATTCTTTTTTCAACAATTCTGCGAAGTTGTCAATATTTTATCAATTCGACTCCTTTTTAGCAGTACTGTTTGCTTTCTTCTCCATTTTAAGCCTTTTTTGTGTCAGAAACTCTACTCATTTTCATTTTTTTCACATTTCTTGTGGTTTTAGTGAGTTTGACCACTTTAGTCGTCGTGCATTTTTTGAAAACCCCATTTTTAGCCAAGATATGAGAGCCGTTAATAAAAATAAGCTACAGTGTTTATTTACATATAATCTTGTGAACGCTTCACGGAGCCAGTGCAGAGTGGATCTAGAACGACATCTTGATTTTGCTCAAAACTCTCATGAAAAATATGAGTCAAAGACCTCAGTGTGTGAAGGAGGTGCCAATCATGACGAGGATACTCTTATTCATTGTATTTTTTTTCTTTCATTTCAGATAATATGTAGACGTAAAAAATGTCATTTCATCATCTTGTGACTATATTCTATATTTTCTGCTTGCAAAATATCTGTAGCTCTGTGTGAACAGGACAGTTTGACACCGCGATCGCACGCTGCCATTTGTAATTTCCATTTCCATACGTTATAATCTTTCTTCCATCATGAGCTGCTGAACGGAAATCTGTGGCACACGTCTAGCCGCGGCTGACTCCGAGACTTCTACTTATTGTTGGAAACTCACTTATAAAAGCACTTCACTGCAATTACTTCTATTATCCTGCAACTTAAAGTGAGGGAACACGCCACGCTGCAGTTTGGCCCCTGGCATGTAATTGCAGGAGTGTGGAGGCATTGTGTATAATTGCCCCAGTTTCACATGTTGTGCACAGGACATTATTTTTTTTGCTCTCACAAGTAAATGTGGAACTGCTCAAGTTTGCAACAAAAACGGATAGAATTCACCACTAATTCACACAGTTTAGTGTGCAACCACACGAAGTGGATTGACTTCCACTCATGTACTTTGAATAGGTTTCTGTGTGCAGTTTGCATGTTCTCTCTGTGTGTTTTCTCCACGTATCCCAGACATGCATGTTTGCTCTGTTGAACTTGTTGATGCATCCATTCAATCTGGGATCGACTCCAGCCTTTTGGACTCTGACGGTGCTCAAAACCACTGAAAAGGCTCACAAGGTGGAACTTTTCGAAAGTGCGCCGACTCCGTCTCCATGGAAACGAGGGGAAAACGCCACTTTGCGAAAGCAGATACATGTCTCAAACATGATCGAGTGATTATGCAGATTACATGGAGGTCTGTTGGTGCTACTGAAAGCATCAGGGTCACTGTGAATTTTACCACCTTTACATCCTCATCTGATCAATATTTGCACGCAGCATTTCCCCTCAGTCAAATTACCTCTGATTAATTGATATATGTCAAACTTGGACACGCACTGCTTTCCAGCAGAAGCACTGATGGTTTATGTGGCTGCAGGGCACAATTAAACAAAGCTGTGTTTAGCCTGCTGTGTGCAATTAATGGCAAATTAGAGCCATCTGGGCTAAATTTGTAATGTGTGAGTTATGGCTGCACGCACAAAGCCGAGGTGAGTTCAGGTTTTCGACTTTTTAGCCATTTAAAAATGCAGAAGACAAAAAATACAGGTGCTCTGGAGAAAAAATAAGAAATATAATTAGAATATTTTAAGGTTTTTTTTATCATTCATAATATTCACTTTGTTCTCATGAAAATTTACATATTAGAACTCACAAAATCTGAATTTTATTCATGTTATTATACGCTACCATAATCAAAAGAAGTTTTTTCAATTTATGCGGTAAGAAAAAAGTATATTCTACATTTTTGAGAACTTCCTGTAACTAACGCCTCATTTACTAAATATTTTACAGTGAAAGCATAAAGTTTTTTTGCATTTTGGGTGACTTTCTAAATGGTGCTCCAAAGCACTGATGCAACTTTTTAAAACGGCTTCCAAGGTGGAACTTTTTAAAGCTATAGTGCGTAACTTCGGCCGCCCTCTAGCGGAATTCTGCGTTCTCACAACAATAAAGCCGGCGCTTCCACATGACGTACGCCCAGGTGTCCCCGGTGTTCGCCGCTCCCCCTCTGCCCCCAACCGCTGCCACGGTGATTCGCGTTTCCACAGCGCGAATCACCGTTGGAAACGGTTTTTATTCTGTGTGAATAAGGACAGCTGGTCAAAAAAAGACGGACTCTTCCAAAGTGGTAATTATTGTTTTCTTTTTTTCTCTCCACAGAAACGCAAATAGCTTATTACAAACGGGAGACAAGGTGCCTGCTAATTTGCAACTGACAGGTCAGTGGATGAAAAGACCCAGTGGTCGTCAGCGGAAATCATTTGTTGTCCGTTGATCTTCGCCAGCAGTCCTTCTGCCGACCGTCCAGGCTTTTTTTTTTTTTTTTGGTGGTAGGATCCACTTCAGGACTCTTTCTCGGCCGTTTCATTGGATTCTCTGCCATGCTGCTTCCTCGGTCTGTCTGACCTCTGCCTATTGCTATGAGACCCTCCCGTCCCCCCCCCTCCCTTCTTGTTGTGACGTAAAATGCGTAATTTCCTGCGCGCTAGCGTGGGAATGTCGCCGGTCGACAAGCAAAGCAAGAATTATGTATATTGAAAAATCCCACGAGATATTAGAGGAGCCAATCGGCTTAATCTGCATTTTGTCATCTCCACTAGTAGTGGCTTGGCTAAAACGGACATTCATTGTGAGTGCCGTTTCATGAAGCAAAAAAAAACAAAAAAACAGCGCCCTCTAGTGGCCTACTAAGAAAACCTCATTTCAAAAGCAGTGCGTTTCCACTTGAAACATTGTCGTGTAAACAGGACCTTAGATTTTATGACTGTGTGAGGTGGAATCACACTGTATCTCCAGCAGCGGGTCTAAAACTGTGAAGCTTTGAAATTAAAACATCTGCTTACTTCAAATACGCAATCCGACCTCAATCATCCAGACAGACGTCGTTTCTCATGTGTCTGGATGACTCAGAATGATAAACATGATGGCAACACAGTGTGCTGTAAATCAAAACTGATGTGATGAACAGTTATTTTCAATACATGTTCATCATGTTCAGCAAAAATAATTCCTTCTGAACTTTTAATCGAGTTGCATTTAACTCTTGTTATTCCATACAGTCAAATCAATAAAAAATCTTATAACAAAATAAGTGAGTCAATACTTTCACTGCACATTTCGATTTCCTTAAAAAAAATTAAATAATAAAAAAAATTAGTCTTGCTCTTAAAAAGATGTCTATTAGTTTTCCTCATTAAAGTTCTCAGAAGTCAATTAAACCACCATCTCAACAAATTCCCAACAAATTTCTACACAATATGCGTTTATATAGACTATGTTTTCAGAACTTTCTCTGTCATTAACCCGTAAAATGCTGAATAAATGCAGCAGGGATGAAGATTCAGAAGGGTTTCTAGCCTGAACTACTGAATTCAGGCGCTTCCTTCAGACATATTTCCACAGGTGTATAAAATCCAGCGCATACCAAGACATTTTAGACACGCTTTCAGTTTGGGGAAGACTTTTCATCTCTATTTTAACACGACTGAGCCCCAGAGCTCAAAGGAAGGTCCGGAAAGGTTTAATGTGGATGTTTCTGACCGTCCTGCACAGATCTCTGCCCACAGACGCACCAAGAAATGAGAATTATAAAGATGATAAACCTGAAAAACCCCACAGGAAGGCAAAATTATATGATTTGCTTCAAAGGGGTCGATTCGAAGTGCGCAAAATTAAAAGAAATTGCAGTAAAAAATTCATTTAAAAGAAATGTGGTCATAATAATGGAGAAATATTAGTTTCATTACACACACACATACACATACACACACACACACACACACACACACACACACAGACACGGAGAGCCGCCAGACACGGCTGCGCGCTTTAGCCTCACACACACTCCATCCTGAGGAGTGCAGAGTGAGGAGCGAGTGATCCGGAGGAGCCGCGCTGCTTCTTTCATTCTTTCTTTCTTTCTTTGTTTCTCATTCCCCTCACTTGGATTGGAGCTCAGCTCGCGTGCCGACATGAACCAGACCGCCACCGTGTCCCACCAGGTGAAATGCCAGTCCACCAAGGCCATCAAGGTAAGGCTTCCTCTGAAGCATGACCGCCATCAACTTCTCCTCCAAACTTGACCGTAATGCGCCATGACGCGCGGCACTTTGGAGACGCCGGCGGGCTTCTCCTCCGGTGACCGGAGCGGGAACCGGAGCGGAGTGTGACAGCGTGCCGGTGTGAGAGCCGCTCTCTGTGGATGAGAGAGATCTGACCGTCCAGTGACAGTGGAGTGGATGGGGAGTCCCTCTCTGGCGCAGTGGCCACATTTCATTCTCATCACGTCGTCCTGCTTATTATCATTATTATTATATTTTTATTAAATCGTGCGTGTGCTGGTGGAAGGGTGCACGTCTCCTCCTGACACGGAGCGAAACGCTGCGCCTTTTGGAGCACGTTTGAAGGCGCACCGGTTCCTTAACTTTACCCGGGAGAGCGTTCCCGATTCCGACCTGTTGTCGGAATTAACGCGTGCAACCTGAAGTGGCTGCAAGCAGCGCGCGTGTGCACGTGCGCGCGCGGTGTTTTTTTTTTTTTTTTTTTTTTTTTTTTTTAAGGAAGATGCGGAAGGACAGGTTGAGTCACCGCATTGTCTTCATAATGTGCATTTAAACCACAGCTGAATCTACAACTGGTGTGTGTGTGTGTGTGTGTGTGTGTGTGTGTGTGTGTGTGTGTGTGTGTGTGTGTGTGTGTGTGTGTGTGTGAGTGACTCAACAGCGCTATTGATTTTGCCTCTGGCTCTGCATCACTTTTCAACCTCGAAGTCCCACCAGAGAAATTCAGCTCGGGGCAAAATGTATCGATCCTCCCCACCAATCACCCCCCCCCCCCCCCCCACCCCACCCCCACCCCACTGTCCCACAGGCCTGCACATTTTGCAAAAAGAGACCCCATGTTTACAATTAATAGATCTCAGTTTAGGACGACACACAAGACTGAGATGGTGAAAGTGTCCCAGGAGTTGGACAGTCTGCCGCCGGCTCCTCGCCTGTGACCGCTGAGTTGGAGAGTCTGGACCTGATGTGAGTCCGGCGGTCCGGTATCGTTGGGTTTTGTGATGCTGATGGCAGAAGGAGGCTGCTGCTGTTCCCTGGATTTGCATGCGCCTGTTGGTTTTTTAAACATGTAAATAGGATCCAGTAATTTCTCGGATTTTGATGTTTTTATTTCTTCAGCCATTCAAGGGTGCAGCATGAGAAAACACCAAGTAATACCACTGCTTTGTGCCTGGTGGCAGCAGTGAGTCACTGTAGTGTTTACATTGTTGGCACCTGCTGTGCACTCACTACACCACCTTGTGGTTTAAACTGGTATTTCAAAGCTGAGAAGGCACGAATTCAGGGAATAAGTGAGACCATTTACAATATGCTGATGTGCTCTTCAGAACCAGTTTAACATGTTTCAATTCAATTCAATTCAATTCAATTCAATTCAAGTAACCTTTATTGTCAATTACAACATAGTCCTTTCTAGACACGTTTCTACTTATTTTAATGTGTTCAGATGCATCATGATGGAAGACTGTTATGATTTTCTTTCCACTTGAAGCTCAAATACGCTCCATGCTCAATAGGAAATGGATAACCCTCTGTTTGTTTTCTGCATTTATTAAGGCGCAAACATAGCAATACCACAGATGACCAGTGGGGGCAGTGTTGAATCGTACAGCTCACGTATAACCAGACAAATGAACAACAACAGAAATGAGGATGTCTTTGAGGAGATACTGAATGAGTGGGTACAAACAAAAAGAGCAGCCTGACATCAGCTGGACATGAAGACAAAGAAGCTTCAGACGTGGAAACGTCTTCATGAGAACAGATGGAAATATACGATAATGACTGATCCTCCAGGGCAAATAATTTAACAGGTTTAAGCCTTTTTCATACATGTTTGGATTAGAAACATTCCCCACATGAAGGCAACATTGTGCTCTGCCCTCTACTGGATTTACTGATTAACAATAACACTGATATTTCTTTATTCTGCAGCTCATTATTCTTTAGTTTTGGACCATTTTACTCATATTTGTGATCAAAGTCTGTCACGTTATGATGGTTGTTTCCTCACAGGCTCTTGATTCATCTCAAGAACATTTCCACACCTTTAAGACAGAGTTTCTTTTTCTCTCCCTTATGCCAAATTCAGGAGAGACTCATGACACCATCTGGTGGTCCAAGGGGGTATTGCAGAACTAGTTTTATTTCAAAATTTATGAGTTTCCTGAGTGATATTTCCAGAAGGGCTGGTGATTAATTTGCTCAATTTTTTATATAATAGCTGACAGTACCTCTGAAGTTATCTCTTGTAGAAATCTATTTTAGAAGACTGAGCAGGTCAGATTACACACTGAAGTGACTCAGTACACTACCCTGTGGTGTAACGTGGTATTACCACAACAGGGCAGGCTGTACTCTGGTTGAATGGCTGAATTTATTCTGCCCCACACGACACACATCAATGTTTGGCATGACATTATGACCGTTGTGCTTTCGAATTAACCAGTTGAAATAGGTGACTTTTAAGCATATTAACTACTTTGCAGCAACAACTTTTGGTTAAAACTGACTTGCATTAGTGGATTTTATGGTTTCAATACCAGGACTCATCTCTTCATATCAGTTAATTTATTTAGTTTGAGTTTCAAATAACCACAACGCCACATTGTGGTAGAAACTGTTATTATATCAGAGAAAGCTGGGACTTGGTTTGACGGTTAACTTCAGTGCATATATTGAAATCACAACTATTGCTTATGTGGCGTTGATTTATTCTGACTATTTTTTGATGGATTTCAGATAAAGTTTGATTGATTTCATTGCACGTGCAAATTTGGTTATCTATTGAAAGTGTTTTTTTATTTTATGCACCAAGTTTTACAAATGTGAGGCTGAGCTCAGGTGTGTTCCTTGTCATTTGACGTAGCCTTCATTCTGCAGTTAACGTGAAACAGGAGTTAATTATCTGAAGGTTTCCGTTAGGTTAACTCTTTGCAGCATTGTTTCATGACTGTTTTGCTCAATCTGTTGCACTGGGTCACTTTTCAGTGATTTTCCTGTGGTAGAGTTATTCGGTTGCATAATCCCATAAATCTTCCCAAGCAATTTGTATGTATTTGAGAAGCCATTCGCAGAGAATTTGGTTGACTTGCACTTGGATGCAGCTCTTTGCAGTTTTGAGTGTGGTTTCTGTCTGTCACCATCGCGTTACACTCACGAGATTAATTGCTGCGATCTGGGGAAATGGTGAAGTCGCTACATGCCAAGTCAGGCGGGAGAAAGAGGCCCAATCTGTCAAATGGTTACACATTTTTTTTCTGAAAGATCAAAGAATTCAGCCGGGTAGATCGCACAGTTTTATTCAGATTGAAAATAACTGGAAGCGAAGACACTGTGGTGCATGCCAGTATGAAGATATCCTGAGCGGTTTGGAGCTCAGCAGGGAACTTAGAGGACACAGTTTGTCAAATGTTATTGAAAGAACAGTTTTTGACTGCTGACTGGCACATTGGAACTGTCAGAGGTTTTAGGTACAAGATATGTTTCTTCTCATCCTCTTCACAATCAGTTAGTAACTCATTAGCTACATTTGCTCTGGAAATTTTGTAAGTAAACTAACTTTGATATAACTTCTGTAATACATGGGGACAGTTGGAAGGCTGTGGCTTCTGTCTGGCTCACCAAGCTTTAACATTGACATTCTTTAAAGCTGCTTCTCCAATGTCGCTGAGATTAACAGTAGCAGCCTATTTTCTGTAACAGCAGTCCCTAAACTTTTTTGTACCACAGACCGGTTTTAAGCAACAGGCCTTAATAATGACGGAGATGACGGAGTTAAGCGAAGGAATGAAACACTGATGGAAGTGTTTTTCAATATAAAACTCATTGCTGGCTCAAGGACATGTAAATTTAATTTCAAAATAAAACTTTTTACTCTTTAATTGTGGCCATGTACCAGTTTATTTCTCAAGAAGTGACTAATCAGTGCTTTTTTTCAGTCATTTGCTCGAATGTGTGAGATGCCAGAGCGGCTGGAGGATGGGAAATGTCTCCCGATGCAGTGACTGGCTCCACACGTCACACTGTTACAGAAAGTTTCACTGCACGCGCTTTGATATGTCGGAGCAGGAAACCTCAGGTGTGTGATCCCACTTCTGGGACTTGAGCTGCTTCAGTGAGACACTTCAGGCTTCCCGATCCCCCGTCATGTCGCTAATTCCACCTGAATCTCCCGCAGCGAGCCGAGCCGATCGCTGTCCTCAGCCTCATCAGTCATGTGGAGGAAACATAAGCTGCTCTCATTTATTTCCATAAATCTTCTGCGGTGTTGTGTTTGCTCTATCTGACATGTCATGTCTTATATGGGAGCCTCCTGTCATGTAGTTTTTTTTTAACAGCGTCAGAGCATTTTTTTCTTTCACTACAACCGTGTTCTAAATTCTAATGTGTTTGTGTAACAGTTTCACAGATGGCCCGGCTGATTGAAATCCACATCTGAGGCTTACTTTGAGTTACTGTTTATAACTAAAAGAGAAAGACACCACTTTCACCATTTGTTCAAATATTGAGGTGCTAAAGTTTGATCTATAACTCTCATTTTGTTGTTTTGTTGTGTTTTTTTCCTGCAACTGAGAGAGCCCCACGATTAAAAATAACAATATAGCACAATATATTAAAACAAGACCTCTGGGCTCTGAGGGCCTCTCTGGCCTGCTTCTGGCCTTCTCAGAGGTCAGAGGTCATATATGCATGATCACTATCACCATCACTGTCACCATCATATTCACATGATCACGTTGATCTTTAATCACTCTTCACATACTCGGTTACCTTGTCTTCTTGTGGTGGTTAGAATAATGGTGATCTGTAGCAGACCTCTCTTGATGCACGCCCTGAGTTTACTACTAGTTACGACTAGCTATATTCAAAAAAAAAAAAAAAAAAAAAAAAAAAGGGTTTGTGGTGTCCTTGCATTTCCTTCCTCCCCTACACCTCCTTTTATTTTTGTGGCCTGGTCTGTTCATTAATATGGTTCGGAAAAAAAAAACAAAACAAAAAAAAAAAAAAAAAAAATGTATGTATGGTTCTGTAATTTTCTGTGTTGGTTGTCGGCTCTGTTTTGGTGTTGTCTAGATTGGGGGTTTGGGATTGTTCTAGGTTGCGTGTGGTGCGTCGACAACACTGTTTTGTATTGTGACTTTGTACATAGGTTGCCCCCCCCCCCTTCCGTTCTCCCTCTCTTTATCTTTCTCTCTTTCTGTCCCTGCTCTCTGAGCATTTCCGTCCCGGTCCTGTCCGGCAGCCATGCCGGATGCCAGCTTTAAATAAAGGCAGCAGCAGGAGGAGACTCAGTCTCCTCCTGCTGCTAATATTAAAATCTGTTCGGATAGTAAAAGGCTACAATCATACAATATTGCACGCCCCAGCTGCCGAACAGGACAAGGGAAAAAAAATAAAAAATAAAAAAAAATAAAAAAATAAAACAAGACCTCTAAACTGTCCTATAAATTCTTAATATTTAGGTTTTTTTCCTATAATGGGCTTCATCAGGTGTCATATCATCTCACACTGAATCACATTGTGTCATCTTTATTATTGTGTCATATTGTGTTATTTGATATTGTCTCATGTCACATTGAATCAAATTTTCTTAAATGTTATCGTATCAGGTCATACCATGTATCATATTGTGTCCTTTTATGTTTCATATCTTGTTTTCATATATTGTATTACACTGTTACTGTCAAGGCTGCTTTAATACACGGGCTTACCTGGGCTGAAGCCCAGGGGCCTCCCAAGTTCAGGGGCCTATGGATAAGCTTACATACAGTAACTTACTGTATGTCATGTTGTATCATTTTACACGTTGTGTCATATTGTGTATCATATTACATCATGCCATACAGCGTTGTGTCTTATTACAACGTAAGTTCTTAAAAATACGAGTCAGGTTACGTCATCATTTCATCAGCATGACAGGATTCAAATCAGTGATAATGACTGAACTCGTCTTTGGAGTTTGGAGCTGAGACAAAATCAGACACACACGACAGGTATAGAGTTAACTTTAAAACCTCTGGCCTCCAGGCCGAACACCAGGTATATTCTGCATCACATTGTGTGTATAAAGTGTGTGTGTAATGGCAGCTGCTGGAGAACAGGGAGAGTACGTGCACAGCAGTGATTCGGCCCGGTATAATAAAAGTTTACATCAGGATTTCTGCTGCTCTCTCCTGCAGCTGATGCACTCGCGCATATTGACACAGTGATGAATAAAAGAACAAGGCATTCTCTACCTTCCTTACAGAAATCATTCTTTGAAATATGCGTCACGTTCGGGAGCGCTGAGGGGAAAAACACACATACACAAACACACACACACAAAACCAACCACAAGGTTCCAGAGAAACAGGCAGAGGCTACATTATTTTCAGGTTGTCCTGTAGTGTCATAAAGAGAGCTTGGATTACTTTCAGCTTCATATATTGATGTCAAGAGAGTTGATTCCTCCTCCTCCTGTTTCTTCGTCTTGAGGCTTCTTCCTGCCTGAAGATGTGAGTAGATGTTCCACAGCAGGGAGAGATAGCTGGGAGTGTGCAGCAGCTCGGCGCTAACCTGTCCGGGAAGTCAGTGAAACGAGCAGGAATCACGGCCGGGATTAAATCTGGGGAAGCTCCTCCGTGTCGCAGTAAATCTGTCCGTGTCTGACCCTGTCGTCTGCCGCCCGGGCCTTCCCGGCTCTGCCTTATCCTCTTAAACGCTCCCTTTTCGTATCATGGCTGTGTCCTTATGCCACCAGCCAAGATAAGAAATCCAATTAACACGAGGCGGCAGATTTTTCGTGGGCCTTGACTCTCGGGGTCTCGCCGACTTTAACGAAGCGGGAAGCCACCGAGCCGGGAGCCGGGTGTCAGCAGCGGTCCTTGGAAATGTGGCGTCCGCCCACATGCAGATTGCTGCTATAAAGCGGGCCTGTCAGGGAGGCAGGGAGCTTTGTCAGTGCTCGGCGCTTCAGCGGCGGGTGCACAAGGTCGGCGCTGAGCAGGCGCCATGTTTCTCAAGCTGTGCCGCGACGCCTTGGCTCACGCCGAGGCAGCTCGGTAGGGTTCTCCACCGAAAGTTTCTGGAAAAGTGACAGTCTGCCATTTATCCAAGTGCTGGAGGACCCAGCGTCTTACTTTGAAGTAAGAATTTCAGGATGTTGTTTCATGATGGCGAGATGAAGCCCGTCTGTCTGAGCGTCAGCGTTCAGCTTCATCTGACACCCGATACCTTCAAGCCATTTATAGTCACGTCGCTGACGCGGCTCTTGAGTGACAAAAAGCCTGGAACTAAATATTGAAGCGGCATGAACTCATTGGCACAGCGCTGCCTTTAATGAAACAGAACGTCGGTTGGATAGAAAACACTTCTGGACTCTTGTCAGAGCAGCAGGAACTCCAGTCAGGCTCATTGTCTTTGTTTTAAAATAATCGTCATCTTTTTTGCTGCTTTATCCTGTTTTGGATAGCAGGGGTCTGTAGAAGACATGATTGAAGACCCTGCATCAGCGTAGGGACATTCACAGTGAAAATAAAACCCCAAAAGATCTTTTTGGACAAAAAAACGCCATCTTAATGAGAAGAAACCTGCAGAAGCAGACTCAGAGATGGAGGCTTTCTGCTGTTCTGGCTGAGTTTAGATGGTAGAAGGAGAGACAATGAGAGGGCAGACAGACAGATTGCAGGCATATGTTTGAGAGAACATGCTAGCTCAACGCAGAATGACCCAGAACGTGAGATTTTCTTACTGTGAGATGAGATTGCAAAAGGTTAACCCACTGACATGAACACTGCATGAACACAAAAGTCATCCGTCCATGGATCAATGTACGAATTATAGTGCTTAAGCATAAGAATGGGCAGCTCCTAAAAAAGTGAGGTTTGAGCAGGAAGTCTTTCAAATCTCACTTCAACCCTTCATCTGTCCAAGTTCCCCTTGAGCAAGGCAGTGAACCCCAAACTGCTCCAAAATCATGACTGAGTCCAGAGTACGGCAGCAGCCACTCTGAACAAGACTCACAATGTAAAGTAACTCCTGAAGCAGAGGGAAGCCAATACAAGTGTAATCCATTTACCTTCAAATAAATCCAGTCATGCAGCAATTTGGAGCACCAGGTGTGAATGTGACCAGATCACCTGAAACCTGGCACCAAACCTGGGAACAGGGGCCTCAGTGGGACAACGGGCCACCACTAATCTGCTGGAACACCCCGGATCCATTCTCATAAAGGTAGTTGACAAAAGTCTGACCCAAGTTTTTTGCTCGCTGTTTGAACTGACATCCTCCAGTACAACAGCATTTTCTGTACAGCACAACCTCAGTCCATATTCCCACTGTAACATAAAGCGACAGCTTCAAAAGAAGACAGTTGAACAGAGGGAATAGCTGGTTTCAGGTTATTTATAGAACATTTCAAATCAGCTATCAGGCTCTTCAGACTTTCTCCTGCTCTAAAAGACTTTTCGCAAATCCTTTAATTTTGAAGTTGCAAATATTTCCTAGGAAAAGAAAAGATTATGTCCATTTACTGCGAGACATTTAGTCAGAGTGGATCCACAGGCTGTTCCTGCACTTCGACTGGAAGTCATCAACGTGTGTGCAGAAGCCTGTAATCAGATGTTTGTATGTCAATACGCATCGCTCCATCGTCTGAAGACATGCAGGTGTTCACAAAGAACTCTCTTATTGATCACTGTGGAATCAGCGAGGTTCTTCGACGTGCTCAAAGTTATTACACGTGGTAATCAACTGTCAAGACAGCCTCCAAAACTCAGACTCTGTCCCTCAGTGTGTTCAATCTGAACACGTAGAGAATTTTAGATTTCCCATCATTATCTCAGTATATTAAATGACCAGAAAGATTTTGCCTTCAGTTCACAGAAATACGCTGCAGTGGCTTTTATTGTTAATGGAACTGAAAGTTCAGCTTCAATGTGAAAACACAGGCAGCTCAGTGGTTCACAGTGGTCAGTGCAGTGGAGCAGTGGAGCAGTGGTTTGCTCTCTCGCCTCTCACCGTTAAAGTTGTGGACTCAGATACTGGCCCCTCTGTGGGGAGGTTGCTGGTTCTCTCCCTGGTTTCCCCTGGTTTAAGTCCACAGTGCAAAAACGTGTTTAAGGTTAATTAGTGAACCTGAGCTGTCCCTCGGCGAATGTGTGTGTTTTTCTCTCTCTGTTTGCCCTGTGGATGCAAACGTATTGTACTTTATAAAGTTTGCTCCTTTGCTCTGCAAAGCAAATTAAATGGTTTAATCTTTTCTCTTTCAATTGATTGTTGTTCTCTTTGTGTAAACTAACTTTAGGTGTATTTTTTTATAACGGCAACCTCTTCTTGCTTTTATCACAATGTGAAATGTCACTCTGGATGTTCCATGCAGTTATAATAAAACTGTCAAATCACAGCGAAAGATGTTCGTTTTTACATCAGGTAACCAGTATAGGTAGCAAAACAGCCATGTATGAAACTTTCTGTTCTTCAGAATTATGTTTTTAAAAATCTTAAGTTAAAAAACAAAGGACAGTTTATGTCTTAGTGTTGTTTTATGGGTATGTATTGGAAAAAAGATGCCTTTTAGTTCAGCTCTGGAGACTTCCTGTCTCTCCACTGGACTCAGGTCCCAGTCTTTTCAATGAAAGCTGCTTTTCTCCAAAAACAATCCTGATCAGTGAAGGTTGCTTACACTTCCTGGCCTGTCTCTTTGCAGAGAAAATCGTGGGAGATAATAATCTCCGAGGTTAATATTGTTGTGCTTCACTACTACTCAGCGATTGCACCGACGAGTCCCAGTTCCAAAAAAAACGCCTCCTCACTCCAGAAACATGAAGCGATTTACTCTCCATCACATCGAGAGGAGTCTGTGATGTGCAGACCATAGAAGCCGCCCGCTCCAAAAATAGAGCCTTGTGGTCGCTGTAGAGGAGATATATCGGGAGTTTAAACACCGCATCGCTTTGATCAAGCTCACACGTGAAGCTTTATTCCTGATCAAACTCTTTGATAAGTTCTCACGCAGCGACCGAAGGAACAGGCTCTCAGACTGAACGGCTAAATAATGAGGACGGCGGGGGAGAGCTGGATGTAAACCCGTGCTGTCATGTGGACTTCTGAAGCACCGGCGAGGTGGTTAAACGCTTGTCCAACACTCCGAACCCAAGCATCCCCTTCATTTATTCAACAGCCTGATGGAAGTTGGCTCCCTCTCTGTGTTTGATGATTTTTGCCATGAGAGATGTGAGGACATGAAGAATGCTCTGGCAGAGTCGCTCGGACAAACAGCGTGTCGCGTTCAGAAACTTTACCATTTATATTTCACGTGCAACGTGCACGGGCTCCTCCGAGGGTTTCCTGTCCGGAGCAGCGTCTCTCGCGGCGCCGACCGCGCTCCACTCGGTGACTCTGCACCGTGAACGCTCAGCCGGCAGGTTACTGAAGCGTCTTCCCCCTCTCTGTGCCGAAGATCTATCACACAAACAGTCTTTAAAAAGTGCTCGGGACCGGCCCGCTCTGGGAGTGATAGATTGGCCGAATCAGTCTCATAAGAATGATCGCAGCGGCTCTCGAGTCGCTCAGTCTATAAATTAGGGAGACTCGCCGGCCGCTCTCGATATATCCTCCCCTCCGCGTTCATCTCCCACTCCCCGGCCTCTCCAAAGACCGTGCTGATAGATGTTTGGCTAATTTGTTTTGTGATTGAGATGTATCTGCTGCACATTTGCATAAGAGCACATGAGAGAGCTTATTTGTGCCTGTGAAGAAACACAAATCTACGATGATATAAGCTATTATGTTTGCACTCTGGGGTCCTGTTGAGTGCTTACCGCTGCGTGAAGACTCCCCTCTCCACCATCTAAAGGAGCTCCTCCTGAGAGAACAATGCCAGTTAGTGGAGAAGTGAGGGGAAGAAAAAGCAATTATGTGCAGGAATTTCCAAGGTAAAAAGTAATATGAGGTGAAGATGCAAGTTTCTCATCAAGGTTAAACTTTCCAAGGGGAGCTCCAAACACACACTGATGAATGATTTCAGAAACTAAATGTTTCTCTTTCCGGAACACAATCAGGAAGATTGATGCGTCTGTTGATCCGTCCAACTTTATCTTGCGTTATTTCCATCTGGTCGAACACATTATTGGCCTCTCAATACAAAGAAAACCGTTGGGTGCTTCACTGCCAGGTAGAGTTGGTTTTGTGAACGTGCTTCAGTATGTTAATGCACATATTACATAATGAGGTGTGTTATCATGTCCTGACAGAAGGTCTGGTTTTCAGGTGAAACTTTCTGCATCTCATCCATCCATCCATCCATCCACCCATCCACCCATCCATCCATCTCCTGTACAGGCTACTGGTTTTGAGGTTGGTCAACACATCAATATCTTTATACTAAATGTGACACTACCTGATTAATCATTTAATTCTCTCTACTTGACTGAATTAGACAAACTGAAGGCAGAACAATGTGACCAGCATCTCATCAAAAGCAGCTGTAAAGTGAGTTATTTCTGTCCAAACAAATGTAAAACAAGCATTATCTGCTCCTTTGCAATGGAGAAGTGTCTGTAGGAGAAAACCTCTGCTTCTGTCTGTAACACCATGTTTGTTGTGAGGAAAAAAAGCCTACATCACTCATATTTCATATTTCATACCATTTATCTTTAAATGGACTGGATGGAAAAAAGTTCTGCTATCAAAATAATGAATCATTTACAAATTAAAAAGCTTCCTAAATTTGTACCAAACTTGCTTTATGTGCACCGTGCGTATCATCTCGTGTGGCTGAAGTGAGGAAAACACAACACTTCTGTGAGTGTTATGAGAAGAAAACGTGTTTGTTGTTCCTCCAGAAGCGAGGTGACATTTTCATTCAGAGCCACATTGAGACCAGCTCCTGCGCCGATCGAGAGGAGCTGAAATATGCTTTAGAAAACTCTCTCTTTGAACTCCCTTCATGGCCTCGGGCATCAGTTTTCTCACCAAAACTTGGAAGAAGCGGTCATATCATAAGGTGAAACTGAGAAAAACAGCAGTTTAATGTTTAAACTTTCATGGTTTCATTGTGCACAAGCGTCCGTCTCGATGTATTCAGGTGAAACTGGAGACGGAGCGAAGCCAAGCCGAAATACTCTGAATTCACGAGCTTCAGCCACCGGCGACCTCCATTACCTTCAAACATTAACTCCTGCCAGCCGCGCACAGGTGATAAAAACAGAGGTCAATGGCGGACAGAGATCAGGAGGGGCCGCTGATACTTCCTGCTCTGCGCTTGTCAAAACTACTAATGCACATGTCAGAGAAAACCATTCAAACACACTTTCAAAAATGCGCCTGCCTCATGCTTTCCTCCTGAAAACTCCCCGTTTTCGTTCGTGTGTCCCTTCAATAAAGAAACCGGTTGGGAACCAGTGACCTCCATCATTACCGGCCTTCCTGTGCTGAAAACCAGCTATTTTAATTAATCAATCACCGATCAAGCTTCCTTTGTTGAGCACCTTTCAGGTTGTTAGTGTCTTTCAAAGAGGTTGAAAAGAGGTTTACACACGTTTTGCTCGTGCACGGTGTCGCAGTGGTTTACATTCTTGCTCAATATATCGCCAGTTTGTAGCCACATGAACAGAAAGGCCCCCAGAATAGCTTTAGTAGTGGCTGCCATTGTGTGTGTGTGTGTGTGTGTGTGTGTGTGTGTGTGTGTGTGTGTGTGTGTGTGTGTGTGTGTGTGCGGATTAATCTGTGAATGTCGGCCTCACACTGGCTTCAGATCCCACTGCGGGGATGAATTAACCGGCGTGAATGTATCATGAACCCAGCAGGACGGGCCGCCGGTCCCAGCGAAGTGTATATGGAATTAAAGAGAGTGTCGTCCTGAACGCTCGTCTCCTCCGGCTCCGTAATCACCTGAAGCGCGGGAGGAAGACGGCGGCGAGCAGCAGGAGGGGCGTTGAGCCATTAGGATGCAGTTAGTGTTCATTACATTTACAAATCTCCGCGTGTCTAAACAGGCGCACATATGGTGTGAAATTCGAGTCTGATGCTCCGGGGAAAAGAAAGATAAAGTACAGAAGAACAGCTCTCCATGAGCTGGTCTGTGGGTGTTTATTCCCCGCAGGTGTTGTTTGTTTTTTTGTTTTCTTTTTATTACTTCAGTCATTGTCGGTGTTTCCATATGGATCGGCCATATGTCTCTGTCTCCTCTTCTTGTCAGAATTTGGGGTGAAAACGTGAGATATTTCTCAGAAGCCGCGAACACAAAACCAGCGTCGAGCTCTCGTGTGTTGCGAGAACGTAGACCGACTCCGATCCTGCGAGGCAGGCGTGAACAGCGCAAATAACACCTGATTGTTTACCCAGTCCAGGCAAACCTGTGTTGAGAGCTAACAAACAAATCCCACTGGATCTCATATAGTAACATGACGAAAGCAGCGTTTTTCATTCCAGACCCTCCTATGCGGGGTTTGCACCTTCTCCATGAGCCTGTGTGAGGTTTGACACAGACGAGTGACGCTTCAATCACTCTCTGACTCAAAACAACTTGAAGGGCCTCAAATTAGTGTTTTTATCTGAAATTTATTTTAGATTTCTTGTTCAGATCTCTTTCTGGAGAGATGACAAAAACTATTATCAACCAGGCTGCACAGCAGGGCAGTGGTTCATGCAGTGGTTTTGGATGTGGCACTGTGGTTGGTGCAGTGGAGAAGTGGCCAGTGCAGTGGTTAGAGTAGTTATTTAGTGGTTCGATTCCCACCTTCTGTCCACATGGTGAAGTAAGTGTGTGTGTGTGTAAATGTGATCACCATTGTCCTGTGTGAGATGAGTTAAATCCATTTACCATTCAGAAAATCCAAACTATCACTTGTTCAAAGTCACCTCCATATCCATCTGTCATTTGAATAAAATGTCTGAAGTTAAAAACATCCAAACACAAAATGTACATTTCTAATGATAATTGGCACCAGTGGTTGATAATCAAATGCCTTTCCTGGAATGGAACTTTCTTTTTTCCAAGTTTGAAGAGCAGAATCAAAAATACTGTCACTGAGCAGCACTTTGGCACCAAGTCCCCAAAAAACGCTCCAACTGGACGACGGCTGAGTCCAAAATCAGCTCACTTCAATTTTTAAATTGGCAATAAATTAGTGACTTACCATCGAAACACTGAAAGCTACAGAAATCCACTAAACCGGCGGATGAAAGAAGCTCCTCGATGTTATCATCCACACTACTGGGTACAAAACACACCAGGAAAAATCCTGCTTCAAAGCTCACGGAGCTGACGGCTCTCACGGCCATTTACGTCAAGGAGAACATTCTGTCATACCTAAAAACAAATTAACAAATATTTTGTGGTGCTGTGGAGCAGGTTTGGAGGAGTGGAGGATTGCGGCAACAACACAAAAAAGCTTTTCTGCTGAAAAGTGGCGTCAAGTCTGTGTAGGTGGAGAAAAGTGTGACCAAAAAGAGAATTTCATGGCTTTTCACCAAATCATGAAGTATCAGCCGGTCAGGGAATGTAAGAGCAGCTGTGAGGGAGGAGGTCTGGAGACTTCCCTCGATCAAGAGAACGGATCGGGCCTGGAGGCCCAAACAGGGACCACAACAGGGTCCAACGTGGTCCGTCAAACCACCAAGTAAATTAAAACAAAACAAAAAAAAAAAACCTTAAGACATAACCGAGCTGAAACATCGGTGCTGCCATGAAAGAGAGCAAGCTATCTCAAAGTCATGCTGTCAGGGTGAGTATGTAAAAACATGCATAATTGAACTTAACTATAGGAGAAGTTTCATGATCATTTCACAGTATTTTGAACCAGAAAGTTTCACTAAAGTTGACTTTATGTTCAGGTTGTCATCATGCTCAGTACACCATTACTTTATATATTTAATAATAACCTGGCTTTATCACTTTTACAAATCTTCCTTGTCTGGATTGCTCCATAAATTGACCCCTTCTACAGAAATGCAAAGTTTCCTTCATTTAGTCCCACACACTTTGTTTTATGAGTGTTTCTGCTCCTGTGACGTTATTCTTCCATTCTCTTTTTGCAGATCTGTTCTGGACATTGACGGAAATGTTTGGTTATGAAATTCATACATCATTCTCAGAATACCATAATCTATTATGTCACGAAACTTCAACATTTTTAACAGAGTGACGAATAGGTTTGTCGGATCTCCATTTTTCTTTTCATCTGATAATCCTTATGACTGTTTTCTGTTAAAATGAAGACCGATGTAACAAAGCGGAGCAACGTTTGATGTATTTTTGAGGGTCCGTTTCCACAAAAGTAATAGAGTCATTCCAAACGCAACTTTGTTGAAAATGTCCTGTGATATTCTGGAGCTTGTGTGACGGTTTACTGTCAGTGTCGTGGATTTCTGCAGAATCCAGGTGAAATCCTGAGGTGGTTCTGGAGCGAGACTCGGCCGAAGCTGCCTCTGGACGGGAGACACTCGCCTCTCCGGGTGGAGACGGACAAACAGCTGCTGTCAGCGGATGATGAAAGGCTTCCTGCCAGCCGCTGGTTGCCTCTTTGCTGGGTTTTGGTGGCTGCTGGCGTTTTACGCTGCTGTTGTTGTTTGGAGTCGGGAGATAATGACGAGGGGAACAGCTGGCGGGGAGAATCAGAGGAGAGCTTTTCGAGGCGAGGTCACGGCGCGGTGAAGGCTCGCGCCGGGAGCAGCGGGCGCGACCCGCAGCCTCCGCTCGGCTATTTGATGTTGACAGCAGGATCTGGTGTTTGACAGAGACTTGTGCTTCAACTCCTCCAGCCTCAGACTGAGTGGACGGACACTTCAGACTGGGACGTTTCAGTCATGTTTCGGACACGAGCCAGATTTTTCTTCACGATGTTCATCAACCTTGTTTTTATTTTTTTAAACAAATTTCTATTTGTTCATATAGTGTGACATATTCTGTATAGATTTAAGTATGATAGCGTGATGGAGTTCAGAAGGTTTAATTGACAATGTCTGGAGGTCTAAAAACACAAGAGTACATGAGAAAACACAAAGAAAGTGAGGAAAAACCACAAAGAGCTGCAGGATGCCTGAGCAACGAGCAAATGGAGAGGATCTGGAAACGCAAGAGGAGAGAGGAGCTGAACCGGAGGAGGATACAGGTGAGCCGTATGATGGTGATCAGACACACAGAGGAGGGATGATTGGAAACAGGAAGGGGAGACGCACGGAAGCTGCACACACACACGCACACACGCTCACACACACACACACACACACACACACACACACACACACACACACACACAAACAAGGTAAAAACACAAGACAGACCTGAAGAGTTACTAGACAGATGGGAACTAACAAAATGTGACACAATACTATCAAACAAAGTTTAAACTTTTCTCTGTTTCTGGGTTGAAAGTGTTTTTTTCCTGGTTTCTTGTGCTCATAGTAGGAAAAATCTCATATTGGCCTTTAAAATTTACTTTTAAGACCAGAACCAAGAAAGCTTTGATTTTCCCGTTTCTGCAGGACGCGGTCTGGACTTGCATCAATTTTTAATAAACAGTACCTTTAGAGATTCTTGCAATTGTTTGATTTATTCATATAATCAATACAATATGAATGAATTAATATCATGTAATCCTGAAAACTGTGAAAATGTTCACTTTGACCTAAAAATCTACTGCATCACCAACGACACAAAAGTAAAGTTTGAACATCACATCTTTGATCTATCCAGGTCTAGGAGGGAGGGAGATGTGCTTTCCACCCAGGAACAGAATGTGTGTTACATGGTGTGATCAGCTGGGTGGATCGACGTCCCTTTGTAACTCTTCACCCTTATATTTTTCATTTCTTCAATGACTCATAGAAAATTATCTTGTAAAAGTGTCTATAAGTTTGTTTGTTTTTTTTTTCCTCAGGGTTGGCGTTGAGTTGCTTGTGTGTAAAAGAAAAAAAAACCTGCTCGTTGTCGTAGCGTTGCATCGAAATTACATTTGCGGATGAGCATGGAAACAAGCCGCATTACGGCGAGCGCATTAGCATGCCGTCCTTGTCTCCCTCTCCCTTTTTGCGAAAACACACAGCCCCCCTGATGAGAGGGAGCTGAATCTGAATGTTTTCATTCTAATCAACATCGGCACGGCGCGTCGGGGGTGATTTATGGCCGCCGCGACCTCGTCTTGAATGAGGGAGGACTTCAAATTCATCGAGTACATGCACGAGCACAGAGGAAAACAAAAGTTAATCAACACTGCTGAGGGCTTCGTTTCAGGCCGGCGGTGGGGGGCGGAGGTGGGCGGGGCCGGCGGCTGCTGCTGACACGCTGAATACAGTCATTAAAACCAAACCTGTTCATCATTTTCTCCAGGTGTTGATGCAGCTCTGGCCTTGCTGCGGCGTTGGGTTTATTTTACTGTAAGGTCAACTGCAAATATCCTCAGCCGGGGTTTCCGGGGTTTGGGCCTTGTTTACTGAAGTGGAGTCACTGATTTATGATTGTTTTCTCCCTCGTCTCAGCATTGAGGCCAAACATGAAGAGTTTGTCCTTTCTGAGGTCCTTTCTCATTTTATTTCTATAGCACCAAATACAACTCAGTCATTTCAAGGCGCTTTTACAGAGAAGAACCAACAATTCCGCAGAACCAGAGACTTTCTGCTGTTCCAGTCGGTGTCGGGGGATAGAGGGAGAGGACGGAGGCAGACAGCAACATGTAAACAGACATAAATCCACTCGCTCGCTGCAGACATGATGGAGACTCAGACCACGAACTCCCAGTTCCATAAAGTGAAAATGCACCGGATCAATGACTGTGCATCAATTAATCATGCTTGTTTAAGTTCAAGTTTATATTCAGTGCTTCTAAAAACAAGTAGACTATGGTCTCTGTATAAGTTTACAGTCGCTTATTCATCATGCATTTTCAGGCAATCAAACTTTGACAGAGGTCAAAAGTTAACAGTTAATCAGTTGACTCCTTTTGGTTTTATTTTATTTATGTATTCATGATATTTTCCAACAATTAACCAGAGAGTAAAGCAGCATAATTCAGAGTAATGTGGCTCAGAATGTGCCGGAATGGTGTCGCCTGAATGCCAAAAATCTTTAAAAATAGAACATAATTAAATTCACGCGGCAGTTGAAATGTCCCGCATGCGTCCCGAGGTTAACGCCGATTCTCGGTCAACTCCATGAGCCGTCCAGGGAGACAGGGTTGGTCCAGCTCTTTGTACAGGTGTGTGGAGCAGGTGTTTGTGGCCCGGCTGCAGCCAGACCCCAGCAGTCAAGAGGGAAAACATCTGTTTCACAGCTTGCCAGCAATCAGTCCAGCTGTCTCTGGATCTGGACAACTTTTTAAGTTGAAAGCTAAAAGGTGGCATTTGTGCGATAAATACATAAGCGTGGATTGAAAACTGCTTTTAATTAAAGGGGAAGCTCTTCTTCTTGTGTCTCACTGAATGATTATGATGCTGAAACAAAGACGATCTGAATAACTTTTGTAGATGTTACAACTAAAAAAAGAATTGCTGCAATTGTCTGATTAAAACTGGACTTTAATTTGACTTTCACTGAATAAGAACTCAAATGATTTGATTAAGAGGAGATTTAGTTCCACACCCTATTTGCACCGAATCTTGACTCAGATATTTCAAAGCTTGTCAAAACGTAAACAGGAGCTCAAACAGAAGTAGCCAGACAGCTGTCGAGTCAGTGGAGTTTGTTTTTGGACAAATATGAAGACACACTTCAATCTTTTTGGGGCATCGGTCGTGGACGGGAAACGGCCCAGTACCAACAAACGTGCATCTGTCATCTCAGAAGAAACATGTTTGCATCGATAAATCCATGATATTACATTGGAAAACAGTCAAAAATGTAGTCTGGTTTGAACCAGAGCTCAGTTTAATGAGCTGAACCGTCGTCAAACAGCTTCTGTTGTGATTGTGAAACATGAAAGAGAGTTGACGCATCTCTTGAAAATGGTAAGTTCCGAGCCTCCTTTTTTCTCGTTTGTTACATCAAGTCACTCTAAATGACATCCATGAACATCCCTGAAAGGCAGTAAATAGGTATCCTCCTCTGTCATGCGCCCTGTGGCCTTTTCCATTGTTAAGTACTTCACAGGTTTATGTGAAAGCACATTAACTCTCCACCTCTCCGTAGAGTCTTTACATTTCCGTTCTCGGCTGAGGCATTATGTAAATGTCACGTCTCATTCACAATAGCTGGCTAAGCCGTTCCTCCAAACACCTCCAACGCTACATCTCTCCACATGCCGGGCTCGTGCCGCTTTCCATCGCAGTAAACCGTTTCCCGCATTACAAATATACATGTACGGACTCCTGATACGCTCGCACGGAGGCATTTATGAGCCGTGAAGGTGCGTTTGGAGAGAGAGGAGGCAGTAAAGACGAGCTCGGACCAGAGGACGGGGAAGCAGCATTAGCATGCGCTGACATCTGAAAGTTCCTGCAGGTAACATGACCAGCGAGGGGCCACCAAGGCCAGCGTGGCTCCCCGAGGACCGACTCCCAGCAATAAAAGACATTTAGGGCTGCTTTAATTTGAAATGTTAGCGTGGGCCTAAAAGGCATCCTCTGACATTTAGGCTCTCCATGCCTTGGTAGTTTACTCCTTTTCTGGGCAGAAAATAATCCATCAATGTATCTATTTATGCAGTTATATGTCCGAAGTATCCATCTATTTTAAAGTGATGCCGAGACAGAAAGCTCGAAATGTCAAGACATCCCTCCAGGACAGAGTACAGCGCATCAATACATCCATCACCGTAACCCCAAAGTACCCGGCACGAATCAGAGCCCAGCAACTGCCTGAGAACATTTTTAGATTTCCTCCCAAGACGGGTAATTAGATGACGAGCCACACTTTCCCCTTTTAATGGATTTTCACTATTCAAAAGGTGAAAACCGTATTATCTTGAAACCACACTTCTCCGAACATACGTGCGGGATGTAATTTGCATGTCCTCCAGCTAAATTCAGGGGGAAAAAAAAGGTCTTTTTGGGTTTATGAGTTAGTTTTTCATTGCGATTTTGACTTGGTGGAGGATTCGCTGCTTTCACATCTTTATTTACATGACAATGAAAGCAAGTAAAAATACGAAGCCTTTATTGCAGTGTTTTGTTCAATGTAGTTTGCATGTTGGGCCACTAGTGGCCGCTGTTAGTCGATATTTTAATGAAACTAAGAATGGCCAGCATGGCTGGCCATTCTTAGTTTCATTAAGATACCGGCTAACAGCTAAAAAAAACACAGTCAATGTCCACGATGGCTGTTTTTTTTTTTTTTTAACTACTTTATGATCGCCGTGCATGTGCTGCCATCCGTTAGGCGCTCGCTGGAGACAAATCCCAGCAGCAGAGCGGAGGCTTGAAGGCTGCGTTCAGCAGTCTCTAAGAGCTCATCACCCTTGTTTCTTCTGTCACAACAGGCCAATTTTATGCAAAATTGCTGTGTAATTTGCAGTATTTTAATTTGATTTTTGGTAAGAAAATTGCAGGAATTTGCAAGTCAGAAGACAAAAAAAAGTGAAAATTTCACTCTATCCTAAAAGCGACTACGTGTGTTCTTTCTGACCCCGACAGGATTAGTGCTACGAAATGACAAAAAAAAAAAGGCTGCATCTCTTTCAACTGATTGAATTAGTTTCAGAACATGGGCTCCAACACAGCTGGACAGATGTGAATTACTGCCTCCAACAAGGCAATGTTCCAGTTCAGAACAATGAGAGCATTTCCTGACAGCGTCCAGAGGTCTTCTGTCTGTTTTCTAACACAATGCGCTCAGCAGGCCCCACACAGCAGCATTTTAGGAATCTATTCAACCTGTTTTCATGTTTTTCTGAACAGGATTTGTTTTTTTTCCATTTCACAATATAATCTGGCATTATGTGAGGATGCTTCAAATAAAGCACAACCAGAGAATGTTCTGGGAGCTTTGTGGGTCTGCAGCCTAAAATCAGCAGACTGTGTTCACCGTTGATTCTGGCTCGTCTCCATCAGAACCAACATGAACTTCTGCAGAGGTTTGGACTCCTTTAACTCGTCTTTTGGATCAATCGACACCGGCCAGTCTTCACGTTCCACCCCAGTGAGCTTTGGTCGGCCATGACACACCAATTCGCTGCTGTTCCTCCCTCCGCTCTGACCCAGCCATCCCAAATTTAATCTTCTTTCAAATCAATCTAATCCGTACACCTTGAGTCTGAAGCCCCCTCAGTCGGGACAATCATGAGATTTAAAATTGGATTGGTTTAAAAAAGAGAAGTGTCATTCATAACATTATTTTATAGTGGGCTTTTTTTTTTTTCTTTTTACATTTTTTTAACAAGATTTGAAAAGAGACATTTTATTTTGTTATGTTCTTTACAGAAGAAGCATCTTGTCTATTTCAGCTATTTTAAAGTTATTTTCGCTCCATTGTTTGCTGAAGAGACACTATTGTAGGCATAATTATTCATGTCTGTCACGTCTGAGAAGCCTCTTTGATTTGTGTGTTTGGTTACAGACTGATATCGCTTCATTTCGATCCACACAGAGGAGGCAGGCAGGCTTTGACTTTGAGTGTATTAAAATTATGACGCATCTTTGATTAAACTTCCAGTTTGATATAAGTATCTCAAGAGTCGAGCTAAGATCAACAAACACATCTATCTCGCTGATTAAGTTCTTCAAGGAGAAACACACAAACACACACACACACACACACACACGGAAGCTGATCTAATGGTTTCCACTATACCACACACACCATCTGTTTAGGCTTGTTTGCCTGCCTGAATATGAAATATCAGTAGGATGTTTTAGGTCCAGTTTACAATGCTTTCTACTGAAAATGGAAACCTTCCATAACCTTTCATTTCTGGGGTCTATTTGCACGACGACGGTGCTCGGACACACTGAAAGCCAAACTTTTTGAAAAAGGTTCCCAAGTTTTTGAAAATGCATGGAACCAATCTCCATGTAAATAGGGGAAAACACTAGGACTTTGTCTTTTCTGACAAGTCACTACTGCACACGTGCACCATGGCTATAGTAAGTATAAGATAGTAAAATAGTAGAACCATAAGAACAATGTTTTCCTCCAGAGTTTCATGACTCCCAGTCCCGATTGTTAATATTTTTATGGTATTGTTTTTTTGCATGTAACAACACCTACTAGTGGCCCAACATGAAAACTACATTATTTCCAGTGTTTTTGTCATTTCTATATGAAGGGACTTTCAAACCTTGCCATTTGAATGCAAATCATTTCTGAAATTAAAATGCAAAAGCGAATCATTTTCACTGAAGACGTCATCTCGTAAACTATTCCTGAAATCACCAGGACCCTGTGAGGTGTATGATGCTGATGGGATAATGTGCAACGCGCCAAGTGCTTTACTTCGTCTGGCAATGAGGAGAAAGTGTGGATGTTTCGAGGACAAAGAACTCAGGTGGGTTTGTGCTAAAAGTGTGAATAAAACAAACCAGACTGCACACAGGAAGCAGCACGTGCTGCAGGAGATCCTCTTATTCCTGATCTGATGCTTCTGTTTTGACTCAATCGTGTGTACTGGAAGCTCATCGTCAGTTCCCGGCTGGTAAAAATACCTCCACGGTAATCCCATGAAAGCAGTTATCCCAGCTCATGGCATTGTTGTGGAAATTAGAGAACTTCTTTCAGATGATATGCTTCACCACAGCTGTGCAGCAAGATGCTTGTTTACGGCTTTTCGCTTCACGATCCCAGCGTGAGCGCGGAGCTCGGCGCTTTGATCTCCAGTATCACAAGTAAGAGCGCAGCCTGAGTGTGTCGAAGTGGTTTGCCGTGAACTGATTTCCTACTAATCCGTGACTGTTGTGACTTATTTCGTGACAAAACCACCTCGACCGAGATGCAGAGGAGATTGATTTTGGAGCAGCGCGTTAACGGCTTTTGTTGTTGGGTGTTTCATTTACAGTGGGAGGATCTGTGAAAGATGATGCAAGATGCAGGAGAGGTGTCAAACTCTCCAAAACAAGCTGCGCTTTAAAGGAAAACCGACTCCATTCAGGTTCAGAAAACGTTCGACGCTGACTAGAAAACCGGAGTAGAAACTGCAGCCGGGTCTCATTCTAATGACTGGATGGTTATTTTCAGCGATGATTGGCGGTGGACTCCCACAGTCAGGACTGAAAGTTAACTCACCACCGAGGCTCATCCTCTCCTCTCCGTCTCTCGGGGAGCTCTGTGTGGGAGACCGTCTTGCTTGGCTTCGCTCTCGGCTTGAAACCAACACATTTGATCTGTCTAACTGTACCCGCCGCCCGCTGGAAGGTTACTCTTTAAAGAGAATCTCCGATGAACACTGGGCGGAGGAGGGGGGACGGCGCTGGTCCGGCTCCAGCGTTTGTTAAAGCTGCATCTGGCTGAGCGGGGCGTTAGATAAAAGTCTGTGTGAAGCGGTAATAAGTGTGCTCTGAGTTTCCTGCGACAGATATGACTTTTATTAAACAGCAAGTGAAGCTTAGAATATTATATAAAGCAATAAGTTGATAAAAGTAGGTCACAAGATTCTCTGTCCGGGAAGGTTTAAAGCCAGGCCTTTCTGTAGGAAGTTTTCATGTTCTTTGCGTGTGTGTGTGTGTGTGTGCATGGTGTGCAAGATTTGTGTAATAAAGTTCCTTTGCAAACACCCTGTTTACAGATGTGAACTGTTTGCAAGACTCTGAAGTTGCCATTTTGAATTTTGTCCTTATCTTAAAGCGATACTTCAACATTTTGGCAAATTGGCCCATTTAGCGCAATTCATTAGTCATTTCGAACAGTATACTTACTTTTTTTTGTGAGGGCGAGCTGTTGTTTATTCAGAGGTGAGTCGGGGAAGGTTTTCCGGACGGACGCAATGGAAGTGGACGGTATTTTGGTTCCCCCTCGTCAAACTCATCAAATACACAATCCAACAACCCCAAAACACTTTGGTGGGCAAATTATAATCCGCACATTCACTACGCTGTGGAACACCAACAAATAAAATTGTAGCGTTACGACACTAGAGCAAATACTGGGACCTACTTTTTCTTTTGAAATCACTACGCCCAGACAAGTAGTTCCGTCTTAGCAATCTTCGCATAAACAACTCAATCTGGTAATTTTGCATTAATATTTCACAGCGTAGTGAATGTGCGGATTATAATTTGCCCACCAAAGTGTTTTGGGTTTGTTGGATTGTGTATTTGATGAGTTTGACGAGGGGGAACCAAAATACCGTCCACTTCCATTGTGTCCGTCCGGAAAACCTTCCCCGACTCACCTCTGAATAAACAACAGCTCGCCCTCACAAAAAAAAGTAAGTATGCTGTTCGAAATGACTAATGAATTGCGCTAAATGGGCCAATTTGCCAAAATGTTGAAGTATCGCTTTAACATTGGCCGAGGTGGTTGGATAGTGAGACAACTGCATGCTTCGATAAATTCGTGAACTTTAATTTCCCACAATATCATCCATCGAAACCCACCTGAGTCGCAGACGCACTCGCACCTCGGCTGTCAAGGCTGACATTAGCATTTGTTTCAGGTTGAGCAGATCACAGATTCCTGGACCGCTTCCCGAGGCGGTCTGGGACACGTCTGACCACAGAGGCTCCGGAGTGTGAACAGCCATGCACTGTGAATCATACCTAAAACTCAAAGATCATTAGAGCATGCTGCAGTCTGTCAAAGAAGCTATAGAAAAGAAGAAAGATGTCTGTGTCTGAGGGTCTGCAGAGACGGGTCCTTATAGCAGCCTGAGTGGAGGATACCATCCAGCACAAGCAAACATGTCGTAGAAGTAGTTTTACAATCGGTTCCAATGTGGTTTGCTCAAAAAACATGATATGGACATGTGTAAACAGTCTGCGTCAGGATGAATCAG
This sequence comes from Salarias fasciatus, assembly GCF_902148845.1. NCBI lineage: Eukaryota > Metazoa > Chordata > Actinopteri > Blenniiformes > Blenniidae > Salarias > Salarias fasciatus. The sequence goes on from NC_043760.1 coordinate 9,664,873, forward strand.
TTTTGATCTGACCACCAGGACGGACTCAGAAATATTCTTAAGTCAGATTTCCAGTTCATTTTTTTTCAGTTCATGAATCCCTGTAATCACTGATTAAGCACCAGAAAGTGTAAAGTGATCAGTACAGGGAACGGTGTCGGTGCTGATTCTCACCTCTACCAATAAAACTGAAGCCCTTATAGCTTCATTCAGCTGTGGGAGGAGCTAATGGCTAATTCCACCTGAGGCTCGTTACGGTGGTGGAGATTAAAGGAGCAGAGCAGCCGAGCACAAGGAGGCTGGGAAAGAAGGACCTGCTGGAAACCCACTTATCCATCCATCCATCCATCCAATCATCCAATCCCAGCTAGCTATGGGCGAGGACAGAGTATCTGGAGAGGTTGTTCCATCTAAGGCTGCCTTATTTTAGAATTCAGAAAGACACAGTGCAGGACTGTGCTACAATATTTTGATGTGCTAAGCTTGTGGTTTTGTTGTGGGCAATTGGCCAAAATCAAAAAACAGTCTAGCAGGTCTCAGATCAGCACCAACACCAATGATAGAATCAATGATACTCATTGAGGAAAATATTAAAGCTGGTCTTTACATCAGTGAATTGAAGTGAGGTGAGTCTGACATCAGGAGTCTGACTCTTGTCAGGAAAAGTCAAAAAACTGGTCTTTGGTTTTAACACGTTTATAGTAATATTTCATTTACATGGACAAACTTGCTCATTTGTCTCTAACTTTAAAGAAGAACTCCAGTCCACCTTTACCAGATCAAGTCTTTTCTTACCAGGTGTTTTCTGTCAGTAATGCAGATATTAAATAGTTATTGCAGGAATGTGGAGATGGATCAGTCAGTTTTTCCACTGTTCTTCACAGTTTTTCAACATTACCTCAGCAACTATTCTCCATTGTTTATTCTTCTCTTTGTGCATGTTTTCAGTACCGAGGTGGGGTTTTACCAGCGTGGCTCCTCATGAAGTCTCACGAGGATCATTTGGTACCTTTGTTCACCTGGCAGAGGGAAAATGTGTTGATTGGTGCAGCACTTTGAGATTCCGGTGTGAAAAGCTGCTAATTAACAGCAGGTATGAAATGCGCCATGTTGGCTTCAGTGCAAAGGTGTCTCTCCTGTTTTGATGGTTCAGCTCAACCAGCAGAGTGTCCAGTCTTTAGTTTTAGCCATATTTCAAAATACAAAATTTCATCCCGTATGAAGGTTATTAATCCAGCCGTTCAGATTTGATTGAATTTCAGATGAGACTGAAGAATCCAGGAATCTTAATTCACATCCCTGCTTATGAGCGGCTCATAATTATTAAACAGGATTAGGAGATTGTTGAGGGATGAAATATGAGCTGAAAGAATACGGATGACTGAGTTAATGGAAACACCTCAGCCTCCTGGAAACAACACCGGCAGTGTACGATTCTGCAAACCACAGTTGTTACGGCTCGTTCTTTTCATCGATCTGTCTCATCGGGCAGAAGGTGACTTGTAATGGCCGTAGTAATTACTCCTGGAACAATGGGGGGAAATGAGCTGCTTTGAGCGCCATTAGACGGAAAATGATCGCAGACCTTCGTGGACTGAAGGTGCAGCTCAGTGTAACAAGAGACTAGAAGTTATTCACTCAGCCTCCCATTTTATCTGAAGCTCCTCAAAGCATTGATAAGTTAACCAAGCGTTTTGATATGAGGGCTGCTGCTACCTGACAATAAATCTATGGAATGTAGTTATGCCTCATAAATATGAAGATTCAGCGGATACTTGCTTGCAGAAGTGACCAAAGTCTTCATGCTGTCAGAACGTTCAGAAACAACGAAGCAACGACTGTGCTGGAAAATTTCTGCAAACCTTGAGCTTGGCAGCCATTTTCAAGAGTTTTGTCTTCAGGGACCTCCGAGCACCATTGTTGAGTAAACAGACACCCAAAGTGAAGTTTCTCTCCTTGTAACCAAGTTTATTCTTGAAAAGTTGTCCATTGTGATGAGTGTGAAAACAAAGGCAGTCTACATCTCGTGAATTTCCTTTCACACATTTCCTTCAAACCAAAGCCTTGATCTTTATTGAACCTAATCTACAAGAAGCTTTTTCATCTGATGCAAACTTGATTGAGTTTTTCCACATGGAAAGCCAACTTTTAGTTTGTAATGTTTATTTAAGAAAACTTGTCGTGTTGAAAACATTTGATTCACTCCAGCACACATAATGCTTTCATTTGTCCACCCACCATGAGTCCAGTGAAGACCACCTTCTCCCATCCTCGCTAACTTCACTCGACTTTGATCACGTCCTGCTCAGAGAGGAGCTGCCAGGCACCTGAATGGAGAGAACATTCAGACACACACCGGACAAAACAGCCTGGACTGTGAAATGAATGCAAAGCTCATTGCCTCTGCAGTGGCCTGAGGGGGCGAGAGAGAGAGAGAGAGAGAGTGAGAGAGAGAGAGAGCGAGAGAGAGAGAAACTTAAGGAGTTGTAAAGTGTGTTTTGTGCTCACTCTGAGCATTTGTATGGATAAAGTGTTGTGCTCTGCGGCATGTGTGTGTCTCTGTGTGTGTACACAATAGCGTGCCGACACACCACCCAGCAGTGCAGGTGTAGAGATGTGCTCTGTTACACACACTGAGCCGTGGTTTTATCTCTGTGAGGTTTTCTCATTGACTTGCTGCATCCTCTCTCATCTCAGCCCGCTGTTATCCTTCACAGCTGACGCCCCGGATTCACTGACATCCAGCGTTTCCAGAAGGGACGCTCCTTCACTTCTGGATGTTGGACGTTTACATGACAACGCTGCTCCGAGTCTCTGAAAATGCAAACTTTTCTAAATTCACCCTGCCTTTGTGTCCGTGTTGACAACAGAAACGCTGTGTCCAAGGTCCGAAGTGAAACAACACACCTCCATGCAGCAATACTGGGAAAATAAGTGTAAAAGAACATTTATACTTCCAACCCCCTTTCGATCATGTAAACTAAACAGATTATGTAGACTTCTACTTCTACTTCTACTTCTTCTTCTTCTTCTACTTCTACTTAACTTCTACTTAATATCTGCACCTGTTAAAACGTGATATTACATTTGTGGACTCCACTAACAGGACCACTGGAGATGACAAAACGAGGCCCTGTTGATT